>NC_058377.1:72431795-72591795 GCF_018350175.1 Felis catus
TCAACATCTGGACAAGGCAGGCACCTTGCAGAGCACTTTACTAAATAGAGATTTGCCTCACCTTCTTACAATATTCTCAGACCTAGGACTTTTACAATATAAACATTTCACACAGGTTACTCTCTTTATAGCTGTCCCCTGCAAGTGATAACATATGTGGTGATAACTCAGTTTTTCTAATGAGAAAACCCAGAAACCAGCACAGCAGTGGGAAGAGAGACAGACTAAAAGAGGGAAGGGAGAAGCTCACTCACCGAGTTGGCCAAATTAAATTTTGTGAGTTTCTCTGCATAGTTTTTATCTCTTCACTCTTATGAAATGAAGGGAAATGGTGTTAAAACATAACGTGTACCAAGCCAAATAAAACGCACATCAACAAATGGCATTATCTAGAAATGTGTCTCAGGGAATTTAAAACAAGACTTCCACCTAAACGTGCTCAGTCATTGAATCACACATTACTATAATAAGCTTAATAAGACTTAACAATGAAATTACAAGAAACCTGGTGAACTACAAGTATGTGTGTTCAGAATGATGGGGAGGGAAGGCAGTGACACTGGAGTGGAGTTCTGATGGAGACACACTTCTCCACATCAATCCTAGAAAGATTAAAGCACTTAGCAGTAATTTCAAAGCAGCGTCAACCAAAGAACTCGGCCAACAATCCAGAAAGATTTTAAATTAAGTTGAAAAGAAAAGCTCTTAAGAGTGAATTCCCTGGTTAGTTCTAATTTTTTTTTTTTCAAATGGACATTGTTTGAGAAGAAAGCCAAAATACAATGCTGGTCATAAAAGAAAGCTGCATTTGATCTTTTCTGCCCACAGGTAACCTGGTTAAACTGCTGTGCTCATGCTGCAGACTCCTCACACATCAGATGGGCTGTGATGTCCCCACTTCACAAGCACAGTCCATCATTTAGCATTGGCCTTTTTTGATATAGCCTTCTTTTAAATGTCACAAAATAGGGCAGCAAAAAGTCAACAAAAAATAAATAGGGTAAGCTAAAGAAACTAACAATCTATCAGAAGGTCCCCGGATAAAAGTTACTTTGTGGTGACTGCCTGAGAAAGGAACCCCTGTCCCAGTGTACCAGCAGCTAATTTGAGTTCTGAATCCAACAGCAGTTTGAAAAGCTTTCCACTCTAAAGGGCCCCAGTGCATCATAAAGATAAAGGATTTCAGTACAAAACCACCACAAAGACCTCTATTATCTTATCAGTCTTTGGTTACAACAGCTGAACCAATATGACTAAATTCTGAATGACTTTTTTCAAAACAGCAAAATACTGGAATTTCTTTGTTTTCTCATCAGTCAGCTATTGTCATTGCTCCCATATGCTACTGTCCATTTCTTAGTAAATAAAAGTTTAATAAATGCAGTGATTGTGCTCCTAGGAATCACTTAGGGACCACTACACAGGAAATGTGGCTCATGGACTGAGTGAGGTACAGACTGTCTTCGGTTTTTGTTTTTGCTTTTGTTTTTTTTTTTCCCACCAAATGTATGAGAATTTCCCTCCTAAAATGTGAACAACTCTCATTTAAAATGTTATTAAAATCTACTGTGTACAAACAAGACAAGAATACCCAGGAACTCCCTAAATTAAGATCAAACTCCCCTGTCTATTCCAGGCACACTCACCTCTCCTTCAGCTTCCTCTCTCTCTAGCTGCAAAAGGAAGTCTATTCCTGGATCAACTGAGGTCTATTCATGTTGCAGATCCCAAAAGAGCAAGAACAATCCATGGAATCCTGCCATCTAGGCTCCTAACCTCACAGCTGGGCCTTCAGCCCGTTGTGCTTTATTAGCTCATCCTTTTGGGATCCGGAAATGAAGGTATCCTGAAACATCCCTCCTTCAGCAGAAGACAGGCTGCCTTTACATCACTGTTCTCTATGGATGATAACTGGTCAATGGCTACATCTCCATAATTCGCACATAAAAATTGTAATATCTGGCCTTTCAGAAACATGGAATTCTTTGGTCCTTTAGGGAAAAAAAAAACAATAAAAGAATTTTTTCAATAGTGCTGAATATAGAATTGGCTCTTTCTCAAGAAGTTCCATCAGAATTAGGAGGCAGGAAAGGAAAGATTAAGAAAAAAAGGCCTTATTTAGCAAAGTATTGTCTTAAGAGATTTTATGTGTTACCTTATTTAATCCTCATCCCAAATGTCGCATTGTTACTTTCATCTCACAGACAAAACCCCAAGCTTTCAAAAAGTAAAGAAACTTGACCAGAGATCATTTGACTGGATATGAATTCAGGCCTTCTGATTCCTAATCCAAGGAAGTCTGGAGGTGAAGGAAGAGGTATCTTCCCTTACATCAGAGTTAGAATACATCGTGGGGAATTTCTAAAAGTCAGGAGTAATGCTCTAAGGGACCTAGAATTTTAATGCCACGTAAGACTGAGAAATGCTCAAATTCTCAGTAAGGCTTTATTTACAAAATAATTTTAAAAGCTAGGCTAGGCAATTAGAAAACCAAAGAGGTGAGTAAATTGAACTTTGACAACTTACAGATGTAAAAATAGATCTTGATTTAAGTGATATGCTTGGAGTTACTCAGGAAATTAGCACCCTGCCTGGCAGTCAAGATCCCCTGCTATGTTTTATTCTCCAAACCCTCTCTCCTCAACAAGCATATGGCCTCCTGGTTCCAAATCCAAATACAAAGATTTTGTAGACCATGGCATTCCCAAACATTCCAGATACAAAATTTACAACACTGATGAAAGACTGAGAAATACACTCAAATATTTGCACACATCAAGTGTGCTGCTGTCTTAGGGTGCACTGTGGCTGCTGGCTGAGATGGTCAGGTGCTAGCCAAGAGGAAGTTACCTGGAGAAGTGTAGGAAGTTTTCCTAGTAAGGACTGAGGAACCTCTCTGATACAACTAAGGCTTAGAACAGTTGCTTGTACAAACACATCATATCCTTGCCTGTTTCCGGTATTTACAACTTGCCTAGTGTAAATCAAGGGAATCCTTTCCCTAACCCAATATGCGTGATTGTACAATAATAATGATTGCTTAAACTTATATAGCAATTGCTTTTTAAGCAATTGCTTAGGAAGAGCTTTCTATATATTTATTTGTTTGTTCCTCACAACAATCCTATGCAGTGGGTCATAGTGTTATCCGCATGTTAAAGATAAGGAAACCGAGGCATAAAAAGGTCAAGCGATTTGCCCAAGTCCTAAGCTATTAAGTTATATGTCTAAGATTCAAAATCAGGCAGTTTGGCTACAAAGTTTGCCCTCTTAACCCTATCATGAATGGAGAATAGTACTCCTAAATGATCCACCTTCTAAAAACAACTTCACCCCGACAATGTAGCTGAAATTCTATCGGAGGTTTGTTTTTTAGGTTGTGTGTGTGTGTGTGTGTGTGTGTGTGTGTGTGTGTGTGTGTTTAATACAATGTTTCCTGAGGTCCTTACTAAAATGAAAGAATTTACCTAGGGAAGGATATATGACACCTTTTGTTTTTTTTGTTTTGTTTTGTTTTGTTTTTGTTTTTGTTTTTTTTAAAGTTTACTTATTTTTGAGAGAGAGCGAGCTGAAGAGGGGCAGAGAGAGAGGGAGACACAGAATCCGAAACAGGCTCCAGGATCTGAGCTGTAAGCACAGAGCCCGACATGGGACCTGAACCCACGGACCAGATGCTCAACCGACTGAGCCACCCAGGTGCCCCTGACACCTTTTGTTCTTTAAGATAGCTCAACCCACTAGCACTTAGCTCTGTTGACCTTTCAGCACAAGACACACATATCTACCATTGTTTGTAGTTGCTTTTCATTACCAATCCAATCTCTCACTCCCATACTCTCTTTTTCTCCATCTAATCTTATTTCTCCAAATTCTAAACTCCTGGTGCTGAGGACTCCCCACCTGTATTCCTATGTTTGAACGAATGCAATCAGACCTAGTAAGTGTCCCTGAACTCTCAAATATTGGAATTTTAGTTTTCCCCAACAGATTGATTTGGCTAGTTCTCTGGGTCTTAGTGGCCTTTTAGACTCCTTCTCAAATCCCCCACCTAGTTAGGTGTGCCCCTAATTACTTGATCAGCAATCTAGATAGCCCAGTCCATGCCATTTTTTTTCCTCCTGTTTTGTCCATAGGCATCAGGACATCCCAGTGGACCTAGCTGTTGTTAGTGCTAAGACTTTGAAATCAGAAGGTATGCTAAAAACTTTAAATTAAAACAAAACTGTACAACTAAAGGAGATTGCTTATTTGAGTTTTTACAGAATCACAAATAGTTCACAGATTCCCAAATCACTGTACTGAGTATCTGATCAGAGAGCAGGCCAGTAATACAGATTCCACCATTACAAACTTGAATTATGAGTTCGTAAAGGGGAAATGGAAATTTCATATTGATTTTGAATTTGCTGCGTCTTTGATTGTGCTTTAATAGCTGAATACAGTTGGATAAGTAGCAAGTTCTTTTTGTTCACTATTTTGACTTCAACATTGATTTCTGGGTTCAATAGGTGCTATCATCATCTTATTATAAAAATACATTACAGGGCATCTGGGTGGCTCAGTCAGTTAAGCATCTGACTTCGGTTCAGGTCATGATCTCACAGTTTGTGAGTTTGAGCCCCATGTCGGGTTCTGTGCTGACAGCTCGGAGCCTGCTTTGGATTCTGTGTCTCCCTCTCTCTCTGCCTTTCCCCTGTTCACGCTCTTTCTCTGTCTTTCAATAATAAATAAATGTTTAAAAAAAATTTTTTTTAAACCAACACATTAAATTTAGAGAGTTTTTTGAATGTTATCTAATGTTTCCCATGTAAAATCCATAATATTCAGGGCATAAATATTAAGGAATACGAAAGAGAGAAAGAAAGAAAGAGAGAAAGAAAGAAAGAAAGAAAGAAAGAAAGAAAGAAAGAAAGAAAGAAAGACAATTAAAACCTCAGTCCAGAAGTGGTTAAGGATATCCCATCACAGATGATTTTTAACATGCTAAAGTAAACATGAACAAAATATTTCTAAACATTTTCAAGGCCTTTTTCTTTTCACAATTACATTAAAAGTCAATGTATGTTTGTTCAGCCTATAAACAAAGATCAGTTTAGTCACAAATAGGATGTCCTATTTTCATACTGGGACGTTCTCTTACAAATGCATAGAAAAGCATGATTCAAGATTTTAAAAGAGTTAGGATCACTTCATATAATACTTGCAGGTTACAAATGGAATTTTAAAACAAGTTTATAAAAATCATTTTCTAATGCAACTTTAAAATTTATGGTTTTACCATTGTCACGTGAATAAATAAGGATTTTTAATTTTTTTAACTTGAAGGCAAAAGTTGGCCATGTGATCCAGAGAAGAAGAAAAAAACATGTATTAATATCTGAGCCTTATAGGGAATAGAATGCCACAGTCAATGCGGTAGTGCTGAAAAATAACCTCAGTAGTGCCAGATGCCACCTTTTGAAGAGATAAAAATCTGAAAAGGCAACAAGAAGATGATTGCAACTGTTGCATTTAAGAGTGATATTTAAAAAGAACTTTGCTTGTAAAAGGTGTTATAACTCCAGTAGTCCCAGAGGAATTGCAGAGGAGGCAGGCTCTGCAAAGGCACAGATCTTAAGTACATCCTCTCTGATGGATTCTGTTGGCTCCCCACCCAGGTTTAAAACCCCTGCTGTGAATTAGATAAGAATCTTAGCGCCATTCATAATTCTATAGAGAAAAGTGGTGGGGAGGAAGAGCAAATGATAGGCCACAAGGGGTACTTCTACCTGACTGCCATTGAAGGCCAGGCTCTGTGTAATATTCATCTCCATGACAAAGCACAAATTAACTACCGGTGCCTACCACTTATTTTGTGCTCAATAAAGCTGAAATGAACTCATAACCAACTCTATCTAAATTGTTAGCTCCCAGAATAGTTGGAGATAGGTAGCCACAGCAATGGATAAACCAGATGGAATTGCTCTAGACTTCAGCAGTATTTGAGCCATATCTGAGTTGCTGCCAGTTTAGCTACTACTGTTAACTGTCCGAAATTAAAAATCATCTCCACTGCTATGTAAGCAGTAGAAAATCAAATCCAATTAAAGGAGATAAATAATGAAATTCGAAAAACTAAAGAAATGTAGACACAGATTCTATATACATTTTTTTGAGCACATATGATGGTCCAAATACTTCCTATGTGTAAGTGTTAGTACTTAGCATTTTTATCTGTTTTAACAAACTTAGGAAAATGAGCTAAATAAGATTAAAATATGTCCAAGATAACATAGCTTGTAATCAATAGAGCCATGATTCTAAGCCAGAAGATCTGATCCCCAAGCCCAGGCTTTTTCCAGTAAAACACAAATGTTTCTAGGGGGAAAAAAATGACAACTAGTTGAAGACCATGACCTCACACAATCTTCATGAAGTCCTTTTTTGCATTTTTTTTTTTAAAGTTAAACACTTTGTTGGTAGATTTAATAGTATTAAAAGCAAACTAATTTATATTTAGGAAAATTATAATTTAATATTATTTAAAATGTTGTAAATAATTAATAAAATCTAATGACTAAGAGGACTGAATCTACATAAACAGATTGGAAAATTCTCTACTCAGATGTTATACCTAGAAATTAAATTTTTAACTGTATGGAAAAAAAATGTAAACACTTCTCTGAACACCAAATACAATTTAGAAGGTAGAATCAACTGAAAAGACTACACAAGTTATGTGGATAAGTAATTATACAAAAAACATTTCAAAGGGACTTATATTATTGTATTAACCCTTTCTAACATCACCTTTCTGCAATAAAACTGAATTATATAGCAAGATACTGTAATCAGAAAACAGTTTCTAATTTTTTTTATTAAAGTTTATTTACTTATTTTGAGAGAGAGGGAGAGGGAGAGTAGACGGAAAGGGAGGGACAGATGGGGAGAGGGAGAGCGAGAATCCCAACTGGGCTTTGTGCTGTCAGTGGGGAGCCAGATGCAGGGTTCTCTGTCGGGCTCAATCCCAAAAACTGTGAGATCACGACCTGAGCAGAAACCAATACAACCACTGACTGAGCCACCTAGGTACCCCTCTAATTTTTAATAGCTGAAAGAAAGAACTACAAAAAAAGTTACATACAGTTGACTGGCCAACCCATTCAGCTGTTCTTATGCCACCAAAGCTTTTTTAGGGGAACGTTTTAAGAAAGTATTCTTTTTTAATACAAAATGCATTCTTTGATTGAATTCAAAAATTGGAAAGGTGACCCTGCCTATTTTACTATCTATGATCCACGTCAGTGTTTTGCAACATTTTAAATTCTATGCCTCCTATGCAGCTTGCTAATGCTACGTTTTGCATACCTCCACTAGCCAAGATTTTGTTCAGCTGATTCACTCTCTATAGTTTCTTTAATAACAGGTGTACTAATAAGCTTTAACAAGTGACAAGCAACCTCATTTGAGATTTCTGCTCTCCTTGTCAAAAACAATTATAACTGGGGCGCCTGGGTGGCTCAATTGGTTAAGCGTCCAACTTCGGCTCAGGTCATGGTCTCACAGTTCATGACTCCCAGTTCCGCATTGGGCTCTGTGCTTACAGCTCGGAGCCTGGAGCCTGCTTTGGATTCTGTGTCTCCCTCTCCCTCTGCCCCCTCCACCACTCGCACCCTGCCTCTCTCTCTCTCTCTCTCTCTCTCTCTCTCTCTCTCTCTCTCAAAAACAAATAAACATTTTTAAAAATTTTAAAAAAACAATTATAATTAAGTTAAATGAGTATTTCCAGCTTGTCTCTTCTACACCTACCAGTTTAAAACAAAGTTGAAAAAAATTTAACTACTCACTGACTTTTTAAAAATAATGCATTCTTACCATCCTATTTGACACATCTATAGTATATCTCTTAACCTCTCTAAAAATGTTGATAGGTCTTTCTGTTATTTTTTTGCTTCTGACCTAATTTTTTTTTCTTTTTAAAGTTTTCATTCAAATTCCAGTTAGCTAACATATAGTGTAATATTAGTTTCAGATATACAATATAGTGATTCAACACTTCCATACAACACCCGGTGCTCATCACACTTTAATTTCCATCACCTATTTCACCGCCTGCCCCCACCCCTTTGGTAACCTTCTGTTTGTTCTCTATAGTTAAGAGTCTATTTCATGGTTTGCCTCTCACGTGCTTTGTCCCCCCGCTTTACTCATTTGTTTTATTTCTTAAATTCCACATATGAGTGAAATCATATGGTATTTATCTTACTCTGACTAACTTATTTCACTTAGCATAATATTCTCCAGGTCTATCCATGTCATTACAAATAGCAAGATTTCCTTCTTTATTATGGCTGAGTAATATTCCATTGCATATATATACTACATCTTCTTTGTCCATTCATCACTCAATGGTCACTTAGTCTGTTTCCATAATTTGGTTTTTGTGGATAATACTGCTATAAACATTGTGGTGCATGTATCCCCTTGAATTGGTATTTTTTATTCTTTGGGTAAATACCTAGTAGTGGAATTGCTGGGTCATAGGGTAGCTCCATTTTTAACTCTTTGAGGAACCTCTCTAGTGTTTTCCAGAGTGGCTGCCCCAGTCTGCATTCCCACCAGGAGTGCAAGAGGGTTCCCCTTTCTCCACATCCTTGCCAACACCTGTTTTTTTTTTTTGTGCTGTTGATTTTAGTCATTCTGACAGGTGTGAGGTGATATTTCATTGTCTTTCTGTCTTTTTAATGTGCTGTGATTCCAGCAGTACTCAATTATTGTGCAAGAATGACATATTTCATTTTTGTTGTGTTCCATGACAAAGACAATTTACCTGATTACCAAATGACATTTACTTGATGTCATTTGTCTTTTAATTTGTCTACTATTAGCTATTTCCCCAGTACCTAAAACAGGTCCAGACACATAGTAGATCTTTAACAAATACTTGTTGAAAGAAATTATGTGAATTAATTCAGATAATTTGTCATCCAAATTAAGACATTTATTAAATGAATGGAGGCACTGTGAAATAGTACATCAAGAACACAGGTGTAAACCAGGCAATCAAATATAGTCATAACTTATTCTCACTTAATGTCAGTTTCTAAATAATGCTACCTAAACAGAACCCTAAAGTTGCTAAATTTTGTAAAAATTATATATGAATTTTTATGTTTTTGGTAAGCCTGAAATATGGATGATGAAATTCTATAGAATAATTAGGCTCAATTCACTATTGAACATATGTAGAAATTCACAATAAACAAATATAGATATAATAGACCCATCATCTAGAGTAAACCTAACAATATAACCTTAGTTTCATAAAGCTGGTACAAATGCTCTTTATTTGCCAAGTATTCTGAAGAGAAGTTTTTAATATAGCATTCATAGAAATAGTCAATCAATTTTCCATGAAATGTAATTCCCAATTAGGGAGATATAAGGTCATGCTAATTTTTCTCATTTTAGAAGAGACAAGCTTATAATTTTACTTAGTAATAAGCCAAACAACACAAAAATGTCCATCTGAAAATGATAAGAATATTTAAATGTCTAAATCTTATACCAATATGTCATTTAAAATTTCAATTTTGATATTAAGCACAAGTTCTTGTTTCATATGATAAATATACCAACACATACATCAATGAAAAACCTGCATTTGCTTCTGAAGATTCTGAGGCCTTGGGTTATATATCTAATGAAGAAGTAATGAAAATTATTGTAAAGGGAAAAAAAGGAAAGTCCTATCTATAATATAAACAGTAAACCAAAACTTTCCTGGTTTATTTTAAGTTGAAAAGTCAACCAAACTTTTGGAAATTTATACCAGACTTATAGTCAACAAAAACCATAGAGTCAATGGCCTTTGAGTAAATTCTATGAGAAAAGTGTTTCCCTCAGTCCTACAAAAAATCTACATGCCTACAATTATTCCAGAGAGTTTATAGTTAAGTTTCTAGGAAATCAACACAACATTGTTTACCAAACTTCTTCCCAACATAGAAAAATAAGTAATTCCCAAATTATATTAATAGGAGAATTAAAAGAAACCCCTCATACCTCCAGAACTGAGCTACAATTGAGTCCTAAACTAATTTTCAAGCTTACACACAGGCAGTTCTAACCAGATATTACCAAGTATAGTGGAACTGAAATTAAGTACAATTAAATTAAATACAATTCCTACCCGGATCCCATAAATAAATGTATTTTATAAAGTGTAGATTATTATAAAGACCATCAATAATTTTTTAACAACTGAAGGATCTAAACCAAGTGAAGATTTAAAAGGCACTGGGAAAGCAAACAAACACCAAAATACAGGAAAATCTACTAAATGTGATTTGGGAAAAAGGACTCTGCCATTTCTGGAATTTTTCAGGCACTGTTTTGTAGGGATACCGGAGTTACGTTGTAACAGTGTTAGTTCATAGTTGTAAAAGTTCTATCAGAGGCAGCAGAAAATCTTTTTTTTTTTAAGGAAAAAAATCTAAAATACTAAAGTGAACATCAATTAAGATATTTCAAAACTGCGTAAATCCAAAGGCAAGTGTTAAATCACTACAATGTCAATAGAACTAAATAATTTGGTGTGAATTTGGAACCAAATTCAGTTAAACAATAACTATTTACAAATGTATAAAAATTTAGTTTTCCAACTTTAAGCAGAGAGTGGATTCACCTACTCAGAACAGAAAGAAAAAAAAAAGGAGCAAAAAAAAAGGAGAGGAAGGAAACAAATAAACAAGACTCTCCCAAGAAGATCCACAAGTTAGAGTTGGGGGCCAATGTATTCTAGGCAATAAAAAATATTTTAGAGTTAGGGAAAACACTTCCAAGTTTTAATTATCATTGCAACAAGCCAAAGACAAGTGAATTCCCAGATTATCAGACATGGTTATATTTAAATGTAAGCTCTTAAATCCATTCATGAGCTAAATATAAACATCTGAAGTAGTTGCTGTTTGGAATTATCTGTGCAACTGAGAACACAGGTAATCAAGAGTTGACTATATATACTCTTTTGTTCCCTCCATTTGGTCAAATGAACTGAATACTCAACAGCAGTTAAGGCCATTTGGAAAGAGCCAATAACAGTTTACTCTGGCAACCCAAGAAATACAAGACTGAGATCATCAGCAAGGGTGAGGTAATATTATTATTACTATGGTTCATTTCATTATCATTGTAAAATAAAAAACATGGTAGAAATTCTACCAGGTTAGTAACTCTACCAAGATAAAAATATACAGTAATTATTCAGTAATAGGCTACTCATCTTAACCTTCCATTTGAGTTACTAAAGTGATAAAAGTCTATCATAAAAATGGCCTTATATCAAAATGGATATAGAACATTATTAAATATTTCATTTGTATAAGGTAAGTATACATGAATGATAACATTGTTTCCACTAATCTGTACATGAAAATAGGCTAGACATAATAAAAATCAAAACAACTATAACCATAAGAGACTCAAATACAGAGAACAAAGTGAGGGTTGCTGAAGCAGAAGTGGGTGGGGGAATGGGCTGAGTGGGTGATGAGCATGAGCACTGGGTGTTATATGTAAGTGATGAATAACTGGGTTCTACTCCTGAAACCAATACTACACTGTATGTTAACTAACTTGAATTTAAATGAAAAAAGTAACCAAAATTCAAAACAACTAAAAAGGTACTAGAAAGTGCTTTCACATACATTGAGCCTTAAAACCACCTAGTAAGGCAGCTATTATTATTGTCATCACCAATTTGCAAAGGAAGAAAAGACAGAGAGGACACAAGATTTACTTAAAATCACACAGCCAGATCTTAAAACCTAAATTCAAACCTATTTATCTTTCCACTTCAAAAACAGCCAATTCTTTTAGACTGATATTCAAGAATACATTTTCTTATCTTGAAGTTTTACAGTTCTTATTAGCATTAGAGTAACATTGTGCTTATTTTCCCCAGACTGAAGTCCCAGGTTGACCCCATACACCTAAGAATAGAACTGGAAGAAGGGAGAGAGTGCATATGTGTGTGTGTGCGTGTGTGTGTGTGTATATAGCTGGTATGTGTATATAGCTCCAAATGTACTGCCCAATTTGAACACAAGCAAACAGTTGTTACAAAGCTCACTGCCTATCTGAGACTTTTAGGGGGGGAAAGGGAACATTATAAAAGAAAGAAAAATACCTCACATTTTTCCCTATCACAGTTTGTTTGTTCCCCATATTTTCCATCACTGGTTTTACCACCATTAATCTACATGTAAAGGTGATTTTTCAAAAAATTATCTTAAAAAAATAACTTGAAGTGTCTTTTTAAAGTATACTTATTTAAATAATCATAGACTCAGGGGCGCCTGGGTGGCGCAGTCGGTTAAGCGTCCGACTTCAGCCAGGTCACGATCTCGCGGTCCGTGAGTTCGAGCCCCGCGTCGGGCTCTGGGCTGATGGCTCGAAGCCTGGAGCCTGTTTCCGATTCTGTGTCTCCCTCTCTCTCTGCCCCTCCCCCGTTCATGCTCTGTCTCTCTCTGTCCCAAAAATAAATAAACGTTGAAAAAAAAAATTAAAAAAAAAATAATCACAGACTCAGAAAATCAATATTGTAAAGAATCAAAGAAGTCATTCAACTCCCAAATTTTACAAATCAGGAAGCTGAAAGCCAGAAGGGAAAGTGATATACCTGATGTCATAAAGGTAATTTGAGTTAGGACTAGAACATAGAAGTCCTGATCCTTTCACTGTAACATGCCACCTCTGAAAAACTCAAGTGAAATAATCCACTTTAAATCATTTTGGGGCACCTGGGTGGCTCAGCTGGTTAAGTGCTCAACTCTTGACATCAGCTCAGGTCATGATTTCACTGCTCCTGAGATCAAGCCCTGAGGCAGGCTTCATGCTGACAACACAGAGCCTGTTTGGGATTTACTCTTTCCCTCTCTCTCTGTCCCTCCCTTGCACACACACTCCCCCTCTCTCCCTCCCTTCCTCTCCCTCAAAATAAATAAATAAACTTTAAAAAATCATTTTTGCAAGATAGTTGATTTTGGTAATCATTTTCCTCTATCCATTTAAAAAGCAATATTGATTCTTATTTAGACTTCCTCAAGCTTACCATGTAATCTAACAATGGAATGCTAGTCAATGACAGAAGCAATCAATAGGGAAATATTTTCGAAAGCACAACTTGTCCAAAGATGCTAACATTTTCACTCTGAAGCCTCAGCATGGAAGTTTTCATATGTGCTGGGTTACAGAGATTAATCAGAGTTTAAATGATACTTTTTAAGAAATAGAAAATCAGGATGTTTCATAGGTAAACAGTTACAATATGGACTTGGAAAGATTTCAGTGCCCACCACTGATCAAATTTAACAACTGGAATATTATGGGCCACAAGAATCTTTGGTTTTCATTGGCTCTTGTACTAAAAAACCTGAGTGCCTGAGGGGTTCTCCAGATCCTAAATTCCTTTAAATAAGAGCAAGAACTATATAAAGAACATTGGTCTTAAGTTCCTCAGGAAACAAGGCATCATAACAAAAAGTGATTTTATTTATTTTTTCATTTCTAACAAGATTTTCTCTATTTGAGATTACATTCTTAAGATAAAATTCTATGTGTTGAAAGATATTCACTGAGGGGCACTGGGTGGCTCAGTCAGTTAAGCGTCCAATTCTTGATCTCAGCTCAGGTCATGATCTCAAGGTTGTTGAAGTTGAGTCCCACGTCGGCCTCTCCAATGACAGCACTGACCCTGCTTCTGATTCTCTATCCCTCTTTCTCTGTCCCTCTCCTGCTCATGCTCTGTCTTTCAAAAATAAATATTTTAAAAAAGATATTCACTGAAACAATACTGATGACAGTGAAAAACTTAATAACAAATGGAAAGTCCAATTGTAGTGAAGCGATGAAGTGAACAGGGCTATCTGTATTCAGGTGCTGATTACACAGAGGCAAGTCAGATTTTTAACTATTTTTAGGAAAAGTCTTTTAAAACTGAAAAAAATGCCTGTGTGATAATGTCAAGTGGGAAAAAAAAGGAGCATAACACTGTGAAAAAAATAAGCAGAACAAAAAGATTTGAAAGGGGGCAATCTAACTTGAGTCTGTTTTTAACTGGCAAATGTTTTTCTTCAGTATGATCATATACTACAGATGTCCTGTGAACAACACAGGTTAAAGGTGCTGACCGCCTGTGCAGTTGAAAATCCACACGTGTCTTTTTTTTTGTTTAGTTTTTATTTAAATTCCAACTTGTTAACGTACAGTGTAATATTAATTTCAGGTGTACAACATAGTGATTCAGCACTTTCATAACATCAGCGGGCTCATCACAACAAGTGCACTTCCTTAATGCTCATCACCTATTTCACCATCCGCCACCCCACCTCCCTCTGGTACAGTTTGTTCTCTATAGTTAAGAGTCTGTTTCTTGGCTTGCCTCTCTCTCTCTCTTTTTCAGAAAAGTGATTTTAAAAAATCAGTGGCATTTTGGGAATGTAGGATAAAAGAAATGCAGAAACTGATAAAGATTGAACAGATAAAACTCAAGCTGAGGTCAGATAAATCACATCAGTATATACTTCACAAGTTTCTTGTTGGCTAGTACATAGAGAATGGCAGAAATAGAAAAAAAAACTCAAAAACAGTATGATGTTCATCTTATAATTTTCAAGCTGTGTAATAAGAGTTAACAGAGCATATAAAAACATTTGATTATCAAGTTGTATAGTGTTAAGTAACTGGAACATAAATCCTGATATCTGGGTTCTCGTTTTACTTTTGCCACTTTGTACAAGTAGCTTTTTGAGCCTCCATTTCCCCACCTGTAAAATGAGGGTGTTGGACTAGATAATCTGTTAAGGATTCCAGTCCTATCGGCTACGTTATAGGCTATAATCTAGAAATATTCTGTGAGTATAGACGCTCTCTGCAATTTTAGTTTTTTTATGAAAATCATTCAATCTTGCCTGTATCTGTAAAGATCATTAGTATCTTGGTAGCACGAGAAAAAGCAATTTATGTGACCAAGAACTATAAATGTAAACATATCATATACATATACATGTGAAAGAAGATTCAAAATGAAATAACCACTGCTAGGAGAGTCCTTCAAAATAGTGTCAAAAGGACAACGAGGACCTATGCGTGTCTCCTGCTTCAGCTGTCAGAACACCATGAATTTTTTACTTTTGTCAACTGCAATTTGTCAGTTGCAACTCCACCACCTCCTTGAACACATCCTTCTAATTTGAACTGAAATAGAAATGATGTAAAGCCTATTAGCTAAATAACCAATTGTGTATTAGGTAGTCAGTTTAAACTCTGCCAGTGCCAATCATAATTCTTTCAAAACAAGTTACACAACCTTATGTCTTTTGCCATTGTAAGCCTGCATTCCCGTTCCTAACTTGGAGCACACTTTCGATTTCTGTGGATTCTGTGTCTCCCAGGTTGCAATCCCTAAGACCCCAAATAAACTCTCTGGTTGCTTTACAGCCTCTTCTTCTTGATCAACAATACATATATACCCAACAATACATATATACCCAACAATACATATATACCCATATATATCTAATGGGTATATCAATTAATGCTGGATTAATTGATATCCAGCCTTAATTTTTCAGATGTGATTTTTTTTCAGTTAGAGGAACTTCACCAAATTTAAAAACTGTTTTCTTTTATAATGTGACACTATAATTAACATCAGCAAACTAATTCGCAAAATATAGTTTTGCTTCTTTGTGTTTACGGAAGAAAAAAATGGAATAAAAGCAGAACATATAAGTTGAACTTATGTCACTCTGTATATGAACAAATGTAACTGGATTTTTTGACTTACAGTTTCATACGTAAGTCCACTGGGTTTTGTTTACATATTATAGGAATAATCTGATTTAGGAAGCTGTAGGGTGAAATGTTTAACAGCATGGACTCTGGAGCCAGGTTGCCTACTTTTAAATTTCAGTTCCACTATTTCCTAAGGCTATAGCTTCGATCTTATTGATCTCTCTGATAAAATTCAGTATTGTATAGATCAAATAAGTTAATACAAATTAATACAAGTGAAGCACTTAGAACAGTGCTGCACATAGTAAACATTCAATAAATATTTGCTGATAGTCATATAATGGCTATATTAAAAATCCATTTTAGAATCTATCCTAACAGTGAACATAAGTTACATGATACAGGATTATGATATAGCTTTTCAAATTAGAACTTTTAATAAAGTTCTAAAATAAGACAACTGTCACTGACTACAAAATATCACTTTATTCCAACATCTGCACAGATGAGGATGGAAGTTGTAAATCCAGGCCTGAGCCTGTCACTCACCCAGTTAAACTCTTCAATGGTTCTCCACTAATGAAGTCCAGACTATTTAATTTTTTTAATGTTTATTTATTGTGAGAGAGAGAGAAAAAGGGTGTCCGTGAGCAGAGGAGGGGCAGAGTGAGACGAGAAAGAGAATCCCAAGCAGGCTCTACACTCAATTCAGAGCCCAACGTGGGGCTTGATCCCACAACCATGAGATCATGACCTGAGCCAAAATCAAGAGTTGGACACTTAATCAACTGAGCCACTCAGGTGCCCCCAGACTTTTTCTTAAATGGCTACATACCCCCCTTTATGATTTTGCCCATCTCATCCTATCTTTCACTCTTCCTGTCCAGCTTTAACACCTGCCCCCCTCAACCACAAATGCACACATACATGCACACTACTTTCACTAAAAACATGAAATTCCCCAGAAAAGTAATTTCTCTCTCACATTTCTAGGTCTCATCATCCATGCTATTCATATTGCCTGAAGCATTCTTCCACCCTTTTTCTCTTCTGTAGTGTTACTTTAAAACTGAAAGCCAGGAATAAGTGGATGTTTATCAAAAGAGGAATGGATAAACAAATTATTCTTCATTGATCTGGGTATATTACGCAGGCAGCTCTTAAGATAATGTAAAGAATTCATTCATTCATTTAACAAATATTTACTGAGTATCTTCAATGTACTCTTTTAAATTTTATCCTCAAGATATCCACAAGATATCCACAAAAATTTTATCCTCAAGAATGAGATAAATCTATATTAAGTTTTTAAAAAAGCAAGTTGCATAACACATTTTTATTTTAAAAATGCTATTTTAAAAATAGGCTGACAGGGGTGGAACAGAGAGAGAATTTTATGTTATACTTTATATTATTTCTATACTATATTGTGCAATAATGTACATTTATAAGTGATAGTATACAATTCTTGAGAATTATTAAGAATACAACATCTCAACACCCACACTCCCATACACCCATGGAGGGGGGACGGAAGGCCCTATTCCCCAAGCATCTTGGCTGTAGTGTGACAGGATTGTCTAAAGCCACAGGGAAAATGGTGGAAAATTCACCATCACCATTGCCACAATTTATGGCTTTGTTCGTAAGTCCCAATTTGGCTACATACTATGTCTTGAAGGGGCTTTTGTTCTTGAATCTTGACTAAACTCCTTAGACTAAACCTACTGGCCTCAAAAATATTGGACAGTTGCACTGCCTGCCTACCACTTCACTACTACAGTTATTGGTTATGTACTATCATTCGGAATAAACATGATGAGTACATCTCCACTCATTTCCATTCATACAGTTATGGACAACTATGCTAAAAATCAACAGCAAAAGAAATACCAAGAAGATGACATCCCAGCATTAAGAGATTTTCCCATTAGTGAAGCAAACCAAATGTTCTTTCTTGAAGCCAAAAAACTTTACACCAAAAACTGAATTGTGTGTAGACTAACACCAAGCATTTATTATAAGTTTTTGACATAATAATTTTGGCCATAATTATTTTGACTATCTCTGTTATTAATACCTGACATTGAAATGTAAAAATATTAAGTTGAACTCTTAATTTGAAATCCATTAATATCTTTAAATGTTCTCAAATATTCATTTTTAATGGACAGACTAAATAAAATCATGTATTAAAAAAAGAATAAAATATCTCTCACTCAAGGGTAATTGTTTAGAAGTTATTTTTTCCCAATATAAAAATAATTTCTATTGAAGGTCACTTACAGAAAATTAAGGGAATAGAATTTGAGGTGAGAAGATACTTAAAGAAATTTGTTTCCTTGTAAATTAATGTTTTAAATACTTTTGTATTACTGAATAATAATCAAAGATTTAAAAAATAATAAACATTTAACTTTCTTGAAAGAGAATATTTATTCCCCACACTACCATTATATTTACATCTATCACTTGACTCATACTTCTCAAAAAGCATTTTGGACATCATCTGGGTCCACTTTTATATGAATGCTATATCCATAAAATTATGTTTATAATATTACTATGATCATTTTTGTCTTTTTCACTGCATTGACATTTGCCCTAATGGTGTAAAACCACTAATAAGTAAAATTACTGGTGCCTTATCTAAAATTACTATGCCTTATCAGAAATCAAGCCAGCAGCACTGAATTGTACTAGTTAGTGGTCACTGAAGTCTTTGTAACCAGGTATTTTTTAAATGTCAGTTTCACTTAGAAATTCTTGATGAAACAGTAAAAATAATATATTAATCTTATTAAATCTCAACTTAGAGTATACTTTAATTACATATAAAGTATTTCTGCTACATACCAAAATAACAATGGTTTTCCTGAGGAAAAGCATTTGTGTGATTCTTCGAGATCCAAACTAATAGCTTTTTTCCATAGAATGCCATTTCTACTTGAAAGAATAATGGACAGGAAAAGAATAGCATTCAAACTTAATTTTTTTTTAATTCAAGTATAGCTAACATATAGTGTTATATTAGTTTCAGGTATACAATATAATGATTCAACAATTCTACACATTAAGCAGGGCTCACCATGATAAGCGTACTCTTTAATCCCTATCATCTAATTCGCCAATCCACCTAACACCTCCCTTCTAGGAACCACCAGTTTGTTCTGTATAGTTAAGACTCTTTTTTTTTCTCCTTTTTAATTTGTTCATTTGTTTTGTTTCTTAAATTCCACATGTGAGTGAACTAATGTGGTATCTGCTGTTCTCTGACTGACTTATTTCACTTAGCATTATACCATCTAGATGTATCCATATTTTTGTAAATGGCAAGATTTCATTCTTCTTCATGGCTGAGTGATATTCCATTGTATATATACTACATCTTCTCAATCCATTTATGTATGGATAGACACTTGGGTTGCTTCCATACCTTGGATTTTAAAATACATTTTCTCAAATATGGTATGAAAAGAGTCTCTTGACTTCAAGGAAAACAACTGACTCTATTTGTTTTCAATAATCAAATTGTTTATGAATGTGACATTGGTGGATGTGATTATTTTATATTGTATCATGAAATACATCAACATTTAGAAGTTCCATATAACTCAGTGATCCAATATTTTCCAAATGACCAAACCATGTTGTCATAAAATCATACATTGCTAAAAGATCCATTCAAAGTATGTTAGACCAATGGAATTTAAAATGATGTAATAAAATGTGAAGAACTCATCATCTTTCAGATTCCAAATTGCAGTTAACCTTCATATTACTTGTAAATTATAGTACAAAGAAGCATATCCATAATTATCTATAAAAGTTATTAAAATACTCCATTTTCTAAACACATATATGCATGGTGCTTCACATACGTCAACCAAAACAACAGATTGCAACAGATTGAATGCAGGAGCAGACATGAGAATTCAACTATGTCCCATTAAGCCTGACATTAAATAACGGTGCAAAAAAGTGAGATAATATCACTCTTCACACTAAATTATTTTTTAGACATTATAGGTATTTTTGTAAAGACTATTTTAGCAACACATTTGTTATTTAAATTAATTAACAAATGTTTAATTATTTTCACTTTTAATTTCTAATACTAAGTATGTCAATAGACAAAAAGCCACATAAACAAAACTTCTTTGGGTCCTCAAATAGACCTAAAATTGCTGACCTATCTGTAAACAATTCTGAGACCTTAATCTCACCAAACTACAAGCAAATTGAGTTAATTGCTTCCCCAACTCCAAAGACATGGTAGACACAAATATGTGCTAAATGTAAATGACCCTCAAAACTACTTCAGGAAAATATACAATTTTAGAATGAATGAAGGGTAAAGGTTTAAAATTAGAAATGAGCTAAAAACTAGCTCTACCACTTATTAGATTTGTGGTTTTGAAATGAGCTAAAAACTAGCTCTACCACTTATTAGATTTGTGGTTTTGTACGATTATTTATGCTTTTTCTGAGTCTTTGTTTCTTCACATATAAAATAAAATTTATATCCATCCAGCTAAACAATAGTTAAATATTAATAAATAAATATTACTCACTACTGTTAAATAAAAGAGTGAAGAATGTAGAACAGTTAGAACTCTTATACACTGCTGATGGTAATGCAAAATGGTGCCGCTGCTCTAGAAAACAGTCAGTTTCTCATAAGGAGCTCGGTACATATACCCAAGAAGAATGAAAACATACATCCACACCAGAACTTGTACCATGTTCATTACAGCATTATTCATAATAGCCAATAAATGGAAGCAATCCATGTCCATCAACGGATGAATGGATGGAAAAAATGGGGTATATATCCTTCAAGTGGAATATTATTTGCCAATAATAAGGAATTAAATATTAATACATGCTACAATACTGAACTTTGAAAACATTGTGCTCAGTGAAAGGCACTAATCACAAAAAAAAAAACCACATATAATTCCACTTATATTAAATGTACAGAATAGGCAAATCTAGAGAGATAGGAAGTAGATTAGGTGTTGCTTAGGGCTGGAAAGTTTGGAAAGAAATGGAGGGTGACTGCTAAAGGGTGAGAGATTCCCTTTAGGATGATAAAAATATTCTAAAGTTTGATTGTGTGATAATTGTACAACTCTATGAATATACTTTTTTAAAAAACCTACTGAATTGTACTCTTTAAATGGGTGAATTTTAAGATATATGAATTATATCTCAATAAAGACACTGCTAACAATGCAAACAAACAAACAAGCACAGGTGAAAATGTCTAGCAAAATAAGTGACACATACCAGAAGTTCAGTAAATGCTTTTTTTGTCTTGATAATAACTGATGTGTCTCAAAATCTACTTACAAAACTAAGATACATCACAAAAATTTGAGCAGATTTAATTAGACTATGAGAAAAATTTTTATGTCAATGGTCAACAAACAGTATAATATACTCACAAAAGAAGTTCCCTTTTTTTTTTAATTTTTTTTCAACGTTTATTTATTTTTGGGACAGAGAGAGACAGAGCATGAATGGGGGAGGGGCAGAGAGAGAGGGAGACACAGAATCGGAAACAGGCTCCAGGCTCTGAGCCACCAGCCCAGAGCCTGACGCGGGGCTCGAACTCCCGGACCGCGAGATCGTGACCTGGCTGAAGTCAGATGCTTTAACCGACTGCGCCACCCAGGCGCCCCAAGAAGTTCCCTTTTTGTTGTCTAGCTATTCTTATTGATTTTATACAAACTGTCCCTTTTTTAAAATTTCTGTGAAATATGAATGAAAAAAACAGGATGGATCTTTTAAGATTCCTTGTAGTTATTTAATATGAACTGAAATTTGATATCTGATTTAAATTTTGGTGTCTTAATTGAAGCTTCATAGTATAAAGTATGTTTGAGGAAAAATACAGAAAATCTTGTATATGAGATATGATAAAACCACTAAGCAGATATTTACTGGCAAGTTCCTTCAGTTAAATTGCTATTTATGAAAAAAATTAAGTAATCCCTTTTTCATAATTCCTCTTGCTATTAAAGAACAAAATTATTAAATTGCACATTAAAGTTTTTGGTATTGCAAATTCATTAATCATAAAGCTTGCCTTGAAAAAAGCATGTCAAGAAAAATCATACTAGGAAGCAATACACGCTCTAGAACTATTGTCCTTTCCAATGGAAACAAAACTATCAATGCTCTTGTCTACCTGAGTCTTGCATTTGTGATGTTCATTTAAAAGAGGAATGTTTTGCAACTGAGTTTCAAATTTTAGATCTGCCTCTTGGCATAGTGAGCTGACAGATTTTGTGGTCTGGAGGCACAAACTAACTAGAATTTCCATTCAGAAGTGGTAGCATATTGGTGAAGCCAGGATGAGAAAACAGAAGAATAAAACCAATTTCTCAGTCTTCTCCGACCCTCACAGGCTTCTTGTGTGCCTTTCTAATTCACTACATTCAGTCAATAATTCATGGAATAAATATTTTTTATATACCTTGGGTCAAGCAGTGAACCCACACATACTCTGTTTTCATGCAATTTACCTTCCAGTCATGGAACTCAGATAATAAAATAAATTAAAAAATAAAAAGTATATTAAGCTGCAGTAAATGTTATAGAAAAAAATAAAGCTAAGTAGGTAGAAGAGGTTCCAGTGTTAAATAAGACAGTCACAATAGGTCTCTCCAAGAATGTCAATTAAGCAAGAACTGAATTAAGCAAGAGCTAAAAATATGATCCATGAGAACATTTAGGAGCAGAGCATTCCAAGAAGAATAAAAAACAAATGCAAAGGTCCTGAGGTGCGTGCCTGTTTGAGGAACATTAGTAGGTAAACATATGATGAACAAAAAAGAGCAAAAAGAAGAGGTGATATTTTGATAGAGTAAATACATATTTGGTCTTCATCCCAAGTTCCTGGCATAGAGCTTCAAAAATCTTTGTAATTTCCTGAGTGATAAGAGTGAGAGGAGTATCTATTATTCATAATAAGCCCCTTTCAACCATACCTGAGTCTATGTTTATGAGGTGACAGTTAATGAGCCCCTAGATAGCTTTAGGATGTGAGCTGGCTGCCAGAGGAACCAACTATGTGATTAGAGAATTGAAACTTTCAGCCCTACCCTTGACCTCTGAGAAGGGGAGAGAGGCTGGGGATTGAGTTAATCACCAATGGCCAATGATTTAATCAACCATACCTATGTGTATAATGGAGCCCCATAAAAACTCTAGACAGAGGTGTCCACAGAGCTCCGGAGTTGGTGAATGCATCCTTATCCCAGGAGGGTGGAGCATCCCTCCAGGAAGAAACTCCTGGAACAGGAAAAGAACTCCTACACTGGGAACCTTCCAGACCTTGCCCCATGTAGCTCTTCATCTTGTGATTCATTTGTATCCTTTATAATAAAAAAGTAATAGAGAATTTCCCTGAGTTCTGTGAGGTATGATAGCAAATAAACCGAATAGGGGTTCGGGGAGCCACTGATTTGTATCCAACTTGGACAGAAGTGTGGATAACTTGGGGACCCATGACTTGTAATTGGTGTCTGAAGTGGGGGGGGGCAGTCATGTGGGATCAAGCCTTTAACCTGTTGTGGGGGCAGTCTGTGCTAACTCTGGTTTGTTAGTATGAGAATTTAATTAAATCGTAGGACACCTAGCTGGTGTCCACAGAGCACTGAAGAATTGTTTGGCATGGAAAACTCACATTTTTTGTGTCAGAAGTGTTTTGAGAAGAGAAACAGTTTTCCCTTAAGAATGTAACAGAAATGAAGTTAGACAAGAAAGAGAGGACCATATCTATCTTGTAGGGCCTTTTGGGCAATAATAGGGACTTTGGCCTTTATTCAAATTAATATGGGGGTCCATTAGAGGGTTTTCAGACAAAGGAGTGATGCGATTTAACTGACATGTTAAAAGGATCAACCTATAGCTTCTCTATGGAAAACAGATTATATGGAGACAAGGGAGAAAGCAGGGGATGTCAGCTGAGTGGCTAGCACAATAATTCAAGCAAGATAGACTGGCCTGGACCAAGTAATGGTAATGGCACATTTACGCTCTTTAACTCTTTGAGAAGAAGAGAAGAAAGAGAAGAAAGAGAAGAAGAAGTTAAAGAAATGGCACATTTACGCTATTTAACTCTTTGAGAAGAGTTAAATAAAGTATTTACAAAAACATGGGGCAAGTTTTAAGGAAGACAACAAGACATAATGATACACCCAAGAGCTAGTTATAGAATGAAGCTGTTGGGGAAAGAATGGTGGCTGGAACCAAGAGAACGTAGTTGTACAGAGAGGGTCATGAAAGGGTCACAACCATCCTACAGCAATATGGCAAGGAAAGAGCTGTGGAGAGGAAAAGGACACCAACCTTACTCTCCCTCAGCTCTCCTGAGTGCCTCTCATTGGTTGAGCCCAAATGGAAGTCAAAGAGAAAGAGAACTCACTCATCAGCGCTCTTGGTACACAGAGTGAGGTTAGAAGGTATAAAGAGAGGCAAATGGAAACTATGAGGATCAAGGTTAACTTGTAATGAGGATCAAGGTTAACTTCAAGGTTTGTGATCTGAGCACCTAGAATAGAGTTGATATTTATTGAGATGGGAAAGAATTTAGGTACAGTAGATCTGGGAAAGAAATTTAGGAATTCCATTACAGACATGTTAAATTTAAAATGCCCAAGTAGAAATGTACAGTAGAAAATTGGATATATAAATTTGGAGCTCAAGAAGGAGGCCTGATTGGAAACATAAATTTTAACCCTAGTTGTCATGGATTTGAGATACCAGAAAAAATGTGACACTGATCTATAAATACAAATGATTCTCTTTCTTCAAGACATTATTCTTTTATTTACTTTGAAGGGAAAAAACTTAAGTAATATTATAATCAATTCCCTTTTTAGCATCCTCTAAAGCATGAGCTAAAAAAAAATTGTAATTATCTGTGTTGTAAATAACTGTGTATGCCATTATAGACTGTGAGCTCCTTATGGAACAAACCATTTCTTAGTCATTTTTGTATTCCCAATACTTAGCATATAAAAGCCTCTCAAAAATTTTTGACACAAGACTGGAATTAATGAAAATATAAATAAATGAAAATAGGGTTGGGATTCATAGGGTGTCCTGAAGGTGCTATCTAAAATGCCCTATTAATGGAAAAGTTTTGTTTTGTAAAAAGAATTTCTTCTGATTGTCTGAAGACACAGATAACCTGACCTATCCTGTAACAAGAAGTCAAGGAGAAGCCAACAGTCAGGTTTTAAACAAAGAGGACTTAAGCAACTTTGAAAGCTTCTGTTGGTAAAGCAAAGAGAGAGCACTATGGATAGTCTAAGGGAGTGTCGAATACAGTTAATAACAAATCACATTTATTTGTTTGTTTCCTGTGTCCTCAGGGCAGAGCCTGCTTTTATTTTTTAAATTTAATGTACTTAGTTTAGCATTTATCCTTTCAATACCTTTTTTCATATTGTTGTTATATATGAGTTTGTAAGAAAATGTGGTATTTTTACATGTTTTCAGTTGTATATTATATCCTATACCAGATACATAATTTTGTTTCTTTTTTCCTTTAATATCATATTTTTAAATTCATACATGTTGATATATATATATAGCTGTTGTTTATTCTGACTGCTTCTTTATTTTGATTGCTCTTATAAACAATGCTATAGTGAACATTCTTATACACATGCAAGAGTTGCTTTAGGAGATAAATATATACATATAAAAGTTGGATAGTTCACAGAATATGTGCATCTTCAACTTTGCTAGACCTAGCTAAACTCAAAGTAGATATATAAACTTACACTCCCACAAGTAGTTTATGAGAATTCCAGCTCCTCACACTTAATTTTTGCCAGTCTGATAGATATGAAATGGTATCTTATTATTGCTTTAATCTGCATTTCTCTAGTATTCATGCATCCTCTTCCGTAAATTGCCTAGTTAATTTTTAAGCCAGTGTGGAATCAACAAGCTATGTCTACCCCATGTATTTTGATTCCATATCAGTGGCCAGGTCTGTTCAAGAACCTTTGCCAAAGCCAAAAAGCAGTACCCCCAAACAAAGAAATTTGGATTTTCCTCTAGAAGCCACAAAATTGAGTGGGGGGTAACTCTCAGGGTCATGGGTGTAAGATATCAGAGAAAAGTTAGATACTGACATAAATGCAAATGGTTCTCTCTGAGAGTTTAATGTACTTTGACAGGGAAAAAAAATTAAAAGTTTACTCCATTTTCCTTAGCATGTCTAATGTCTCCCTTTCTGTCTTTCCTTGTGCATTGTTTTTGACTCTGACACATACTTAAACACAAAATCTGTATTAAATACAATGAAAAAGCATACATAAAAATATTTGTATTAAACACAATGAAAAATAGTACTCAAAACAGGAAGCTGCCTTGTTGACAGTTTGATGAAAGAAAGAAGGATCAGCTTTCCCTTCGGCCATCAGTGGAGATGAGATAATTTCAAGTAACACAAAAACCAAAATGCTTCACCAAGCACACAGTATACATGTGAGAAAAATAGATTTTAATATAATTTCAGCAGTTCTGTATATAAGTTATGATCCATTCCCATAGGTTTTTTAATAGATGTTCCTCAGTGAAAAAAAACTCTATTTATTGCAACAATATGCAAATCAGTAAACAATATGAACACCAATTTCAAAACTTCATATAATTCTTCCATCAAAATACTGTTTTCAGAAACCTCACTAAATTTGACATAATAACATTTTTTTGGCTTCTTTAATGTACATTGTCATAGGGATGTCTTATTACAGATAGCTGTAGATTCTACATTTTGACAGTATTAGAAGGATAGTCTTTATGACTGCTATAGTATAGAACAACATCGTCAAATAGAGCTCTCTGTGATAATGAAAGTGTTCTATATCTTTGCTACCAATATGGTAGCCCTGGTCACATGTGGTAATAAGTATCTGAAATGTGGTTCATGTGATTGAGGAACTAAATTTTAACTTTGTTTTAGTTGATTTGAATTTATTAAATAGTCAACATGTGGCAAATAACTTCTATAGTGGGAAGCACAGATTTAATGTAATCTAGAAAAATTTTCCTTTTATCTAGCCATGAATATTGGTCTCTGTACTAAGCAGATAGCCAAGACTGGACACTCTCTGCTCTAGGATCAGAGGTCACAACACTCTCCTCTTGGCAACATTGGCAGTGACCTAGTTCTCATCTCCTATCAAGTGCTAAATTACTAGGTACCTACTACCCAGGCCTTCCATATCTTATGTCCTGATTCTCATTTTTAGCAGAGGTTACATTTGACTCTTGTTATCTAACCTATAGGTGCTTGGATACCTGCTTTATGTGTTTCATGTTTCTATCTTGTGTCCTTGGGCATCTCTGCTCACTTAGGGTGACTCAGCTACATCAATAATCATTATCCCCAGCTCCTGTAATGCCAGTGTTGATTGACTACATGATACTTCCTGCCAAAAAAATTCAGTAGTTATATCCTCATTCATGACATTAGCCAGACCTAAGGTATCTAACATATGAGATTTTTTTTAAATGTTTATTTATTTATTTTAAGGGAGAGAGCGCAAGCAAGCATGAGCACACATGAGTGGGGGAGGGGCAGAGACAGAGAGAGAGAGAGAGAGAGAGAGAGAGATTGAATCCCCAGAAGGCTCCACACTGCCAGGGCAGACTCCATGCTGGGCTCAATCTCACAGCTGTGAGATCATGACCTGAGCCAATATCAAGAGTCAGATGCTCAACAAACTGAGCCATCCAGACGCCTTTAACATGCAAGATTTCTTTTTTTTAATTGTTTAAAGTTTATTTATTATTTTGAGAGAGCGAGAGAGAACAGGGGCAGGGCAAAGAGAGAAGGACACACAGAATCCGAAGCAGGTTCCAGGCTCTGAGCTGTCAGCACAGAGCCCGGATGTGAGGCTCAAACTCATGGAATGCGAGATTATGAGCCAAAGGTAGACACTTAACCCACTGAGCAACCCAGGTGCCCCTAACCTGTGAGATTTTTTAAGCACACTCCTGGGTCTGATTTCTCATGGTCTTCTTCTCAAGAAATTAAAATTGTTTGAATTGGAAACTGTTTAAGATAATCTGGTGACTTAATCCTCAAACCAACAGTGTCCTCTGTACATCCCCACATTTAAAACACTTGTTATTCCATTAGTACCAGCTATTTCATCCTCCTAATGAGCAAAGAACAAAGCTTATTTCTAAAATATTTGGAGAGATATTGGGAAATTGTGGTATGAATTGAAAGAACTTTGATACAAATAATTAATAGATTCCAGTGTGAGATACGGATTATAGGCATAATAGTAAGTGGTCATTGTATGTGAGAGATGACAATCTTCCCTTAACTATTTTTCCTAACTTTAATTATTAACCACATTATAATTTATTATTAAAATTCTATTCACGGTTCATAAATTTTTGCAGTAGACACACAAAAATACATGCCACTATGCTAGAAATGTAAAGATACTAATAGTCTAGACAGCACTCAGAGTTTCTAAAGTTTCTGTTCTACAATCACTTTCATGACATACCCAGGCACTTTGTCAACTGTCAAATAACCAGAGATGATTCACTGTTGAATTGTAGATCAGACTTTCCTAAAAAGCCAGAATAATATTAAATAATCCTTGACAGCAAATAAAAAAAACGTAAAAGATACTAAAAGACAACATCCCCAAACCTGATGCATTTAAATTAATAGAAAAAGGGAAATCTACAGTAGCCAAATTTGAATAGAAGAACTATATATATTAAAAAGAAAAAAAAATCCCACTAATCTAAAAAGAAAAAAGTAACTTCGGTTTTTGTTATTTCTTTAATTTTGTTTTTGTTTTTCTGCTTGTTTATTTAGCTCAAAGAGTCATATGGAAGACTTGGGAAATGCATGGGGAAATGTGTCCCAATAATGACCCAAAGAGATATTAGCATGTTTTGGTGGAAAGAACATAAACTTGAAGCACTATATAGTCCTCCATTCAAATCCTGGATTGTCCATTATTATCTTGGTGTCTTGAGAAAAATTCTCCTGAGACTCTGTTCCTTCCTTTGCAAAAGGAAGATGATGATGCCAACCTCATGCCATTCATTGGTTTGAGGATTAAGTAAGATAAAATAAACAAAAGCACTGTGACACACTATATTTGCCCAATAAATGTTAGTCTTTGCTTTAGACAGCACCCTCCTCTCATGCCTCTCTGTAGGTTTTTAAAAACCTATTTAAAAAAAAAATTAAAAAAAAAAGCATTTCTCATGTCTGACTGGTAGAAAATACGAAGTATTGTAAACTCTACATAGTCTAACACAATGGTAGGCAAATAATAAGCACTGGGAAAAAAAAGATTTGTGGATTGATTGAGATTCTATAAATGCATTCCTTCTTGAAAGCAGAGGGATGGATGAGATCAATTCTAAAGATCCTTTCCTGGTTCTGAGATTCACGTTCTAGTAGGAAAGCTTCTTTCAGTGTCAACCACAGTAAGAATAAGTTCATCATGAAGGGAAAAAAAGTGATTTTTTTTCCTGGTCCTACCTCTAGTTTGTTTTAGGAAATACAATACAGAGAATCTCCTCAGGGCCCTTCCTGTAATCTTAAGTAAACTCTTCTTTCTAAATTGAAAAAGATCATAATTATTTTTCTCCAGTATTTCAATTCATCTAATTCATCACTTCTTACTCATTTGTTTCTTGATCATTCATTCTGGTTCCAACTCAGACAAGCCTTTGTAAATATTAAAAATATGGTCCAGGTAGAGAGAGCACCACTTCAAGTGGTGGTGATCCCCTCCTCTTCTTCCTGACACCAAAACTGAAAAATATGCAAAGAAGAAGACCTGGGACAAGTACCAATTACTCCAGGAAAATGTTTTTCAGCATCCAGCTGGGAGGGCAACCCTAAACTGTGGTATCATGGCTGAGAAATACACAGTCAACTATGGAGACTAGAGAAGAGCCATCATGCTTCAAGGCAAATGCCTATTGGCACTAAACTATGGCTGGAAAAATAAAAGAGCTCCTTTTAGTAACCAGTTAACAAGAAATCCAGGACTCTCAATGGGTATGAAAGCCTATGTTTAAGCAAAACCACAGAATGGTTGTGCCCATTTCATTTTCTTTAGCACTCTTAATAAACTTCTATTTATGCTCCCTTGATGTTACCAGCTTAAACTTGAGGGTCTCAGTAGGTTTTCCCACATTCCAGCATGGAAAAACTTCCAGCTATATAGATTTATGTAAAGCACTCAGCATCCTTCACTGTCTCTTGAAATCTTGCAACCCAAGGACAATTGCATATTTAAACAGTAAAGGTGGTTTTTCTAACTTGAGTAGAAATGTATCTCTGGGTCCAGATAAAACTAAAGTTTTTTCATTAATAACTATATTAGCTGGAAATTGCCACAGATGAATTTCAAAGCAGTAAAAGCCTACTTGTTTATAATATTAAAAAATAAGTTTAAACCTTCATTTAAAAAGGATGATTATGAGCAAATTTTAGAAATGTCTTACATTTGTAAAGATCCGTAGATGTCTTCTACAATCACTCTTCTATAAATAACCACACTCTTCTAACAAACCTTAAAATCAGACTGCTCTCAATAGAAAACTCACATTTTTCTCCAATAATCTCTACTTCTGAGTCTATTTGAAAAGTTGGTCAAAGACAGGAGCCATGTGCACATGTATGGTTTTGATTCCATCTATACTCCTGCCCTAATTCTTGTGGCTTGGACCCATTCCAGGTGCTCTGCCTTACCCTGTGGTTTGTATTTGAGATCCCCTTTTCTGACTCATTGCATTCTCCTGATTGACAAACAGATTTAGATATGAAAACAAACAGTTACCTGCCTGTAATTGGTTTCTAACAGCTGCACTGTTGTAGCACTTCTTAACCATGGTGAAGGTGCCTATGAGAGAAGCTTCTTGTTTAGTTCAGAGGGTGTGTGCGTGTGTGTGTGTGTGTGTGTGCGTGCGTGTGTGTGTGTGTGTGTGTGTAGGGTTCACACATTTAGTTTTGTTTCCTTTTGTTCACTTTAGTTTCTTATTTGTTTTACAATAAGACTTGGGAGTCTTTATTGTTCCCCAAGATACTCAATAATTATGGTGTATATGATTTATACATTATTGATCTGAAATATATATTTGTATTTTTTAAACCTCCAGAAATCAAATTTAAATAAGAATACACTGGATTTTAACTTTTTAAACTAACGTGGCTTTTAGTTGAACTTAGAAGAGTCCTCAAAGAAAAAGAGTCACTTCTTTTTCTTTTACTGACTTTATAGGAAGCATACTATTTCATTAGTAGATTAAAATGTTAGGCTAGAAGTAATAAACTATTATTATATTTTTAGTAGTGTGTCTCATAATGTCAACTGAATTATGTGAAATGTATCAAACTAGTTACAATAAAAGCCACTACTTACATACTACAAACAATTGCAACTCCCTCAACGTATCAGAAGAGACTGGGACGTTGCATTTTAAAATTCCTGTGGAAATCAAATGTATTTTAAGTATCAGCTCTGATTATTTAATCAGACAACTTGCATTTTGCCCTGGCTAATTTTGAAGGCTGATAATATTTTACTTATAAAAATAATTGTGCACCTGTTGTGATGGAAGCCTAGTTAAACAAATGTTAATAGGAATGTAACTCGTAGCTTTAAGCATAAGAACACAGGTCTCTCATTACTATTACATGAAGAAACATATTTTTAAAGCCATGAGATAGATCTCATTTTAAATCTCATCTCTTCCTTAGCCCTAGAGAGATGTTTAAGAATATTATTAAAACATGTACAACGAATAGTTGCATATTAACTTGAAAGGGAACATCAGATAATGCCTACTGAACAAAATGGATATGGAGTTCCTCCTTCCCATTTAATACCTGTGTTCTTCTGCCTTGCTCTATTCCCTCGCCAAGCCATTTTACTGATATTGAATCATTTTTGAGAAACACATGCACTTTTCTTACCAACTTATGATCAAAGGAGAAAATTAAAAAGAGGACCTACAAAAGCTGGACTCCTCTTGCACTCTTCTTGTTTTCAGGCTCTTTCAGCATTAGAGATCTTTTTCAGTACCCAAATTCTGGAAGCTTTAAAAAATGCTAGGCTCTCATGGAATAGACAGACCTTTCCTCTGTGGATCCTGCCATTTTGTAAAAAGACTTCCTAAAAGCTACCAACGTGTGTCTATTCAATCCATTTCCGGGTGTAATCAAGTTCTAAGTAGTGAAAAGAGGCTTGAAGAAAAAGAATTTGTCTTCAGTTAAACTAGCTAAATTTTGAGCTCAGTTATACATGCCTCTTATTGACTTCTGTAAGACTGTAGCCTTGCAATTGGCCCAAATTCCTTAAGGTTATATTTAAAAGGTAATTTTATTCAAAATTACCTAAACTTTTGAACCCTATGTTTTATAATGTTGGGTTCATTTTAATTTTATTTTGGTTAGTGCAATACAAGTTTACAAGCAGAGTTCAGAAAATGTGTGCATTTTTTAAATGACCTAAATTCTCTGTAGTTTTCTTTTTCAATAGTTTAATGCAGACATTTGGATTGAAGGGGAATCACAAATAAACGGAATAATTGCATCAAATTTCCTCAGTGCATTAAATATGCACTCAGTGGTAATTACCAACAGTAGCAACACATTTAAAAATGTAGAGAATAATGTACAATTTATGCCTATTTCAAGGGTCTTATTCATGAAAACACCATTTGGATGAAAATACACACATTTTATTAAGTGGTTAGCCTTAGATTTTTTTTTAATTCAGACAAATGACTTAAATAGTAAGTGTGTGGGAGGTCTAGTAGTATGGGCCAGCTCTTAATGTGACATATATATCCCATGAGAATTGTCAAGAGCTGACTCTAGAGTAAAGAAATACCGAGGACACCCCCTGGCACGTGGGGCGCTAGGCACAGAGCATTCCTGGGCCTATAAACAGCAATGAGATGAATTACTATCCCACATATTTTTCTTCTAAGAATCAGCTGTATATAAATATTATCACAAATATATATTTTTAAACTTCTTACATTTATTTGAACAAAAAAGACTAAAGTAAAATAGAGGAATTTAATAATAGTATATAAAAATTTTAAAACTTTTTTATATTTTATGCTTACTAAAACTCTGTGCATAACTTTTAATTATAAAATAATAAATGCATATGTATTGAAATCTCATCTATCCCAAATGTGACACTAAAAAAAAATTCATAGCAACTGTATGTCCAAACGCGATACATGTGAAAATCTCATTTTCACAGTAAGACCTCTAAGTTTTAGCTACTGCTATAATAAAATGCCAGAACCAAAACTGTATGGAAAGTTTCTTTAAAGTTTTGGGTAAGAGAATTTTACTTATACTTAAGTAAGGTGATTTAATACTACGACAAGGACTTGGCAGATAAATGATAGCTAAGCTATCTGTAATAAGATGGGAACAGAGCTGATTAGGCTGCTTTTCATTCTCCAGACCTAGATTACCTGAAAAATGTAAGCTAATTATCAATAAAGTGATCATTATTTTTGGTTGAAACAATATTGGCGACATGGACTATACTGTAAATTTGATGTGGGTGATAATATGGATTTCTTGGAGTGTTAGAACTTCCTCTCAATTTTATACATATCTAATCATTTCCTATGGAATAATTGGTGTTACAAGAGGTAATAAATGGTTCCAGGTCCCTTTGGGTGGCACATAATGAAATACTCTCATATCTATTCCTACTGGCAAACTACTATTTACTAAGGATTTATTTTATTAGTCATTTTACAATCACTGACAGTAATCCTGAAGTGCATGTATTTTTCCCCACTTTGCAGATTAAAAACCTGAAAGTAAAATAAATAAATAAACAAATAAACAAACAAATAAATAAATAAATAAATAGTTCAGTTTATACCATAATTCAAACCCACATCTGATCAATTCTACACCCTGTGTTTATTATGCCACAATTCCTGTTCCAGGGGAGAAAGCAACTAAGTTCTTTAAGTCAATAACTTCATTTAGCGTCTTCACAGAATCTTTGAACTCTTACATGTAACTGATTTGCTTTGTAGTTATTACTGACAAATTGATTTATTATCAAGGTAATTATATGCTACTCTATTTTAAATTTCTAGTCCAGTGGTTCTCAAAGTGTGATTTATGGACCCCTTGGAGTCCCAGGGGAGTCTCCAAGGTGTCTCTAAGGTCGACACTGTTTTCATAATAATACTAAGGTATTAGTTGTATGTTACAACATTGACACACTGATGATGCGAATGAATGAAATAGTGGGTTAAAACTGCTCATCCTCTAGCATGAATCAAAGGCACCTAACTCTACTAGTAGTAATTGTATTCTTCACCACCACACACTTGTAGTAAAACAAAAAAAAATCAGTTTCAATTAAGTAGTTCTTTGATAAAATAGTAAAATAATGTGTTAAATAATGACTTTTAAGTACACATATTTTTAACATTCTGTGTGATGAGGGGCACCTGGCTGGCTCAATCGGTAGAGCATGCAACTCTTGATTTTGGGGTCATGAGTTCAAGCCCCATGTTGGGTGTAGAGTTAAAAAATTAATTCTTAAGATTCTATGTGATGATCGCTTCTCGGCCTTTTGGCGAAGATCAAGTGAAGATTCTATGTGATGAAATGGGAAGCATGCCACTGCTTATTACACCTAAGTATCATAGCTGTCTCGAGGAAAATCACTTGTGCTATTGTTCGAGTTGCTAGCTGAAATTTTTCATAGTTTTTTGCATAGACCTCCAATTTCATTTAAAAGAACAAGATAAAATATCCTTACCTGTACTTTAACATTTGCCAAGAGAGCCTCCCACTTCAAAACAAAAACAAAAACAAAAAACAAAAAACCTTATAGCATTGGTTAAAATATAATTCAAACTTTCAAGGGAAAATCAGAATTTCAGAAAACTTCTATCTGCCATCATGAGCATAACACTTTCCAAATACTAAAAAAAATTTTTTCTGATACGATTAATAGTAATATTGATGAATTTGATTTTTTGATACTATGTGATGAAATGTGCCAACATAAGGAAGAGCTGCACAACTCAGTGACAATATAATCTAAAAGCCTAATGCATGGCATTACAAAATCATGCATGGAACAAAAGATTCATTCAGAGTTAAAATTGGACAAATGGATTTTTTAAAGATTTTTTTAAGTTATCTCTACACCCAACATGGGACTCGAACTCACAACCCCAAGGTCAAGAGTCACATGCTCAACTGACTGAGCCAGCCAGGTGCCCCTGGACCAATGTATTTTAATGTAAAAGTATTGAAAGTTCACTGATATGGTTTCAGATCCTACATTAGACCTAACCTTTAAGAAACCAACACTTGTGATATTTGATGTAGTATCAAAGAAGAAAATTCACAATTGTGTGAAAATGCTACAAGATACTTTTCCCTTTGTCAGCTACATATGCATATTAGGTCAACTTCTTCGTATACTTCGATCAAAATGTATCAAACAGATTGAATGCAAAAGCAGGTATGAGAGAGTCCAACTGTCTTCTATTAAAACCTACATTAAAAAGATTTGCAAAAATGTAAAACAATGTCATTCTTCTCACTAAATTATTTTTACTTTAGGAAATATATTCATATATTCAATATTTGTCATAAAAATGGGTTTTATGTTAATATGTAGCAGATTTAATTTTATACATTTTAAATGAATTAATACTTTTTATTTCTCAGGGTTATTTTCTAACATAATTAAGTATTAATAGTTATAAGTCACATGAACAAAAGAATTTTAGAATCTTCAATACACTCTAAGACTCCTGAGATCAAAAAAAGTTTGAGGACTGTATTTCATCATTCTATCAATAAATATTTACTGGTTCAAGTACTAAATTATGCCAAATGTTGTTGCTTCCTGTAGTATTTTCAGATTCTCTACTTACTCTATACTACACCAAATAACACATATTCTCTCTCTAACCCTCTCAACAAAATCTGAAGTAAGTAGTATCATCCATGCTTTCTTGTACAAAAATAAGGAAATCAGTTCTTTTCATCTTCATTGAGGACTGCAGTCTTTTTTTTAATTAGTCTTTTGTATTGAAAAAGCAATGCATACACATGGTTAAAAAAAAAAAAAAAACAACCTACCGTACAAACTATACAGTAAAAGTTTAAAAAGCAGCCTGTCCCATATCTTTTATTTTCTACTTCATAGCCAACCTCTGTTAACAGTTTATTAAATATCCTTCCAGGAATTTTCTGTATGTATATAATTTTCTACACAAACTGAAGAGTATATATGCTCTCCTCTGTTTCACACTGTCACCCTTTATAGTTCCAGAGATGTTACCCTTATTAAGCCAAATAATTCAGGTAATATGGAGATGCTATGCTAAAAGTCTCTGAATCAGTGACCCCATATCTCCCAAAACAATGCAGAGTAAGCCAGACTTAAATTTATGTCCTGTAAGGTATTTTCACTTAACACTCAACTTTGTTTATTTCTTTATTGTGATAAGAAGATGCTACTAAAAACGGGACTACATTCACCTCTCAAAATGTTGTGAAATCAGCATTCCAAGTTATGGAAGAAATTTTTCTATTTGCCCAAACACATTTCACTTCCAGATTCCTACTGTCTGTTCTTCTGTTACCCTATCATCTCTTATTCCACTATGAGCCATACCCTGTTCTCCAGGTGTGTATTAGGTATGTATATACGGATAGATGTTAAAGGCTATTTTCAATTCTGGGTTTATACTCTAATACTGAAATAAAAATCATTTGTATTCAATGAAATATGAGCTACTTTGATGGAGAAAGGTTCCACCATAAACCTAAGTCTAACACACATCATTAAAGCTTCAGTATGTTTTCACTAATTCCACACAGGAGGATTACAGATGTCCTGCTAGCTACCATTTCCTGGTAAGCAATCTGAATGGCTTCCAGGAAATTGCTAATGACCTTCATTTTACTTAAAATCTAGGCTGCAATTAGTAATAGTTTTGCTTCTCCATGCTGGTTATAATGTTTATTTTCATCACAGCAATCAGGGAGAAAAAAGTGAAATGTCTTGTTTTTGAATTATATCAAAATGTATTCTCTTTTATTTCGGTATGTCACCAAATAGACTAATACATATTTAATGTAATCATAATTGTGTAAGAATACTTTGGATCCTTCTTACTTCTAACCAATTTTGCCTCCTTTCCCACTCCAGGCTTCAGCAATTGCTAAAATTAGCCTTTTAAAGTGGAATCAATAGAAGTATTTTATAATTTTTGGCTATTTTTATATATAACAACATTTTATAAAACTGAAAATTTTAAAACTAGATATGATTTTAAAGTAAAGTTGTATGTTTTTAATTATAATAACTACTAAAGGAAGTTTCATTCAATGAATTTAAGGCATGATTATGTGGTCAATGTAATAATAACAAAGAACAACTTTATCCAGTGTTATATTTATAACCAGAATTTGTTACTAAACTTCAGCATTTCCTTTTATGTAAACATTGATTTCACTAATTAGAGCCAACTGATCTTTTCTCTAACAGATCGATTTCTTTTAATCTCAACAGTTAACAGCAATTCCAATGTATCATAATACTTTAGACCTTAATCATATAGTAGTAATTTTTACCAGCAGCTTTTGTTTGAATTTTAATTAAGAAGACCTTGTGTCTCCAAACCCAAGTGGGGAGAGGTTTTAATTGCTTATATGTATATCACACAGACTTCAAAAGAAGTAAAAGTTATTTATAACAGAGTACAAAGGAAAGCTTTGAAATGTTTACATTCATGCAAAATAGTATAAATTTTAAAACTATGGGTATTGCTGTGTTATAATACAAAAATATCTATAAAACCAGCTGTGATATGTATTTACTGTTAATAAAAGGAGTTCACGGGTTCAGAAATAATAGCTCACTATTGACTACAACACGACCAAAAGACTGTGAGATGGATGGGTTAAACATGCTATTCTGGGGGAATATTAAGTTTCCACCTTAGTCATTTACTATATGATTGAGAGCAGTAACTTTACTTTTCTGGATGTTGGGGTCCTTACAGGGAAAATAAGAAGTTTGGGTACGTAATATGCAAACCTTCTTCAGCTCTAATCTTTTGAGATTCCATAATTCTAGATATTACTCTGAAGTTCTACAATTATACAAAATTCATACAGAAAATAGTGACACTCTACCACATTATTTCATACAAACAGGAAAGTGAGAAAATTACATGTGCTCTCAATCTCTTTCACAAGCTGGTCTCTAGAGCAATACAGCATTTGTCTTGAGAAATAACAATTTAAAATTTTCAAAATACACAAAATCTAAACATTGATAGATTACTATTTTAACCCTTTATCCTGTGAAACAGCAAGAATCACTAGGTATGTGAACTTTGCTGACTTTAAGTTGAAAAGTGGCAGATGATTCTCCTCTAAACACTTCCAGATTTTTTTTCAGTTCCCTCAGATGAAGAAATTGCTGTAAATTTATAAATGGAAATTCAACAAAAACTCACTTATAAATGAATATGTAAAGTGTACAGTCATAGCTCTTGGAAAACCACTCTAGTCCTTCTGTGATTGCCTACAACTGAAAACACAAATAACTGTAAATTACTATTCCTAAAAAACAGAGAATTCTGTTGAAAGGGCAATGTATGGAATGAGTAATCAGAGTACTTAGATATAGTTTAGGCTCTTACTAGAAAAGTGAACAAACTAGGAGAGAGAATCGGCATTTAAGCTAGTAACCTAGAACGCAGAACACTGATTCTGTGGGAATGCTGTTAGATCCATTCTGACCTTTTGGTGATAACAGTACTGCTTAAGTTACTTCAAGAATAACCTACACCATTTGATCTTCAAAGATCTACGGTACACTGGAGACAAAAAAACAAACAACTAAGACTGTTGTGTTCCTGTGCTCTCCTCCAGAGATTTATGTCCACAATCAAACCTAATAATGAAACCAGTCTCTCTCAGTGACACACAGTGGCAATATTATAATATATTCATGTTTTTAATTCAGTATTTGTACCAACTACAACTGTAATATGCTTGTACTATTTGACGCCACACAGTTCCTAATTTTATTTCTCTTAGTAACAACCCTAATGAAGTAACAGAGAATAATACTTAAAACCTTTAGTAGTAAAGTATGGCAGAAACATTCGGGCTCTCAAACAAGCCTCTTAGACATATTAGTTGAATAACTATAATAAGCAATTGTGTTTCAGTCACAGCTTTGAAAAACACTGGGAATAATTTATAGAACTTTCTGTTTAAAGGAATTTTTAGTCAACTTTTTTCCTATCAGAAAGAGACTATCATTTTTCTCAGCTGCAGCAGAATATACCTAGGAGCACATCTACCTTAATCCCTAAATGTAAATATTGCAATGATTAATCATAAATGACCAAGGAAGGAAAACACTATTTTCCTTATTTGCTTCATATCACATAATTATTTTTTTGTCTCTCATATCATCTGTGTGTTTGACAAACACAAGCACAAACAGTTTGTGCTAAGTCAAACACAACCAGCATTACTGTTTCTCTGGCACACTGCCCAGGGAGGCGCCTTCACACCAAGGAGATGCCAGCCACAGCATAGAAGGGCATGTGTGCAAAACAGGGAAGCTGGCTAGGATTCTCTCACATAAACCACAGAAGATTAGGCCTATCCATGGAGGCAGAGGCTGATTTCCTAGTGCTCTTGATTTCATTAGGTATGTCACCATTGCATTTAGAAATGTCTCATAACCATAATTATTCTGGCATCCTCACTGCTTTGGTACAACTCAAACATACATTCAAATGGGTTGTGGACCCTATCAGTACTTCTGTCTTACCTTGTGTCCTTCTACCGTCTGATTCCCCCCTCTCTTACATTCAGGTACAGATCAAGATAAATACTTCTATAGAGAGAAACTGTATTACCTATATGCCCTCCAGCTTTGCAATACTGCTTCACTTACATAGAAAAGGGTAAAAGCGAAACTGTTTTGGTTGTTTGTACACTGTGGAGGCAGAAACAGCCCAGAGTCTATCTTCTCCTTTCCCACTGCAGACGTATAAGATTCTGAGGCTATAGAGGCAGGATTCAAAACCTGCTGCCACAACTTTTGACTGACCCCACATAAGCCATGTAACTTCTCACAGTCTTTTTACTCATATATAAAATCAATATAAAAATATTTTCCTTAATGGATTGTTATAATAAGGATCAAATAAAATAATGTAGATGTCTTAGTCCTTTGTTTCCTTTGTATAAAATAAAGCACCTTACAAAAAGTACTCACTATATTACTTATTGGCAGGAAATTGATAACATTTTCAAGATTAGTCTTATAATTAAGAAAATATAGTAAACACTGGTATTAATTTTGAAAAAACTTTAGGAGGTCATGAAGATAACATTCCACCAGAGTGGGAACACCCTCTAATATCCTCTACAATATCCCTGTTTAAGATTTCCAGATTTCCAGATTTTCCAGATTTCCAGCTAAATTTCCAGATTTTGTTTTTTAAATTCATCCATTCATTCCATAAATATTTTGTGAACTCCTAGTATACCTGAGGTACTCTCTCTTAATGCAGTCCAACAGTATCAATGCCAGATAGCCATTAACTATTCCTAAATTCTTTTGTACATTGAGAATAATTTCATTATTTCCTTAACTCCTTAAAACACAATTCTTATCCTCTTATAATCAACCAACCAACATATACTAGGTCAAACTTCCCTACATCTCTAATTATTATTCATATTAAATGTTCAAGTTCTTCTCTATGGTCGTGGATTAGGGAGGGAATTTTTTGTTAAGTTTATTTATTTATTTATATTGAGAAAGAGAGAGAGGAAAAAGAAAAACACAAAAGTGAGGGAGGGGCAGAGAGAGGGAAAGAGAGAATCTCAAGCAAGCTCCACACTGTCAGCCCAGAGCCCAATGCAGGACTCGAACCCATGAACCATGAGATCATGACCTGAGCCAAAGACAAGGGTCAGACACTTAAGCACCGGAGCCACCCAGGTGCCCCAAGATTCATTTTTTTAATACTACTCTTAATCATTCTACTGTCAATACTTTAATTCTCACTCAGGCACCTAACGCACCGCATAGAATTTTTCACTGATAGTAATAGAAGTTATGTTTCCTCCCTCCCCCAGCTTTATTCCACTCTCGAATCCAAAAGAAGAAGAATATATATATATACATATATATATGTATATATATATATATATATATATATATATATGCACAAAATCAGAAAATAATATAAGTATGGACTATTTGGAAAATAATGACTATGAGAATTCTAACAGCCCAAATTTATGGGATGCATAAAGCTATTTCTACAAACATATTCATGGCCAAAATACCTTTATTGTTAAATAAACAACGTTTAAAATGAAATATTCAGTTTAGGAATTTATAGGGTATCAAAAACAAACAAAAGAAAAAGTATAAGGAAATAAGTCTGGGAGAGATAATATAGGTAAAAACAACATGGAGTAGTTGGCATACTCAAGTGGCAGCAGAATTGAGAAATAAATCTAAAAACTGGATAATTACTGGGATATTGGGAAAAGAGATAAGTAGACAAGCCACTGGCAAGTAAAATTGAAGAACAAAAGGAATAGAAAATGAGTATGCAAAATTTAAGATGGAATATATAACAGAAAATAAAAAACTTAAAATATGTGATGCTGTATTTTAAAACAATATTAATGTATTTGAAAACCTCAGTGAAATATACAATATTCTAGGAAAATGTTTTTCTGGAAAAACTGACTTAAAGAGAAATAGAAAATGTAAAAAGGAAAAAAAAAACAATTATTAGCAACAAAAACTCCAGGCCCAGATATTTTATGGGTATATTCTCTCAGAATTTCAAGGAGTAAGTAATCCTCACATTATCTATTCAATATTTTACACAGCCTAGAAAAAGACGGAAAGCTTTCCAATTCAACCACGAACTCTGGTACAAAAAGTGAACAAAGAGTACAAATAAAGAAAAACACAAACTAACCTCATTTATGATTACAGATGCAAAAATAACAACTGTAATATGAGGAAATAAAATTATTCGGTACATTAAAATAAGACTGCACCATGACTAATCAGGGTTTATTTCATCAGTAAATTTGAAAAACAAAAACCAATAAGATATGCCATAAAATAAAATGCAATTTCTCATAGAAACTCCTAATAAACTATGACTAGAATGTTCTTTTAATAATAAAGAATATCTTAAATATCTTAATAGTTAGGGGTGAAATAGTAAAAACAATTCCATAAATTAAAAACTTTACAAAATACCTGCTATCACATGTTTACTTAATATAATTATTGATATTGTAGGCAGTGTAATATGAGAAGGGATGAAAAAAGGGGGCATAACTGCCAAAAAAGAGAAAACCTATCAGCTGAAATATAATTATAGCTAATAAGTTCGATAAAGAGGAAAATTATAAAATGAACCAGCAAAATTCATTAGCATCCCTAAATATGATAACAAAAAGAAAACAGAATGAAGAATGTCTCATTCATGAGAGAAAGCAAAAAGATTAAATATTATAGAGAAAATATCAAAATAAACACACAGAATCTACATTTTTAAAAATCATCATCATTGAGGGACATAAAAGAATAAATGATTTTAAATGAAAAGCTTCAATACTATAAAGATGTCAGTTCACCCTATAGTTTCATATAAATATAATCTTTCAAAAGCTTATTTTGGGATTTTAGTGAACACTTAACTAAATTAAATGTAAGCCTAAAATAAACTTTAGAGAAGTATGCACACACCTTAAAGAAAAATTATGAATGTGGTCTTGCAATATTTACTTTTCAAAGGTACCATAAAGCTACAGTGATTAATATAGCACAGTAGTAATAAAAGTTTAGATAGATCGATAGAATAAAACCAAAAGCTGAGAAATGGTTTCAAATATGCAATTAGTATGGTAAAAGATGTTATTTAAGTCAGACAGAGAAGATCAATTATTTAATTACTGATACAGATATATTTGGTTAATGGCTTAAGAAAAAAATTAAGTTGTTTCTCTAGTTGAAATTACACATCAAAATATACTCAAGAGGAATTAAAGGGTTAAATGATTAAAAATATAGTCAAAGAATTGGAACAAAATATAGCAGAGTGGGGGAATCCTTTCTAAACAAACCTCCAACATAAAAGAGCATGAAAAGGGAGGGAGAGATTTGACAATAAAAATCATAATGCAAAAGAAAATGATAAAATGAAACATATATGACATAAAGGTTAATACCATTAAAATATACACTAAAAATCATACAGAACCATAAGAACTAGACAAATCCGTTAAAAGAAAAATGGGCAAACAACATAAACAGGCAATTCTCAAAGGAAGAGACATTTACTACAAATAAATTTATGTCAGATTCTTCATTAACAATAATAAAGAAATTCAAATTAAATCAGCAATAGTGTATCATTTTCCCCTATAAAAACTGGCAAGAAATTTTTGAAGTAATAATACTTGCCACTGAGGGCAAGAGAATACTTGCAGACACTGCTGGTGAGAGTGGAACACTGTACCCTTTCTGCAGGGTAATGTGCTAGTATGAGTCAATGGCCTTTTTAGAAAAGAACACATGCTTTAACTCAGGAATTTCACTTTTAAGGAATATATCCTAAGAAAATAACTACTAATTAATACTGAAAATTATTAGGAAGTTATCCATATTCAAGTTTTTCTTTACAATGACAAATAATTTTTAAAAACTACTTAAATGTTGAATAAAAGACTCAAATTATGAGAACCTCACTTCATACAATATTTTCTGTAAATAAAAATATTTTAGGTGACTTAATCACTTATTGATATATCATTAAATGGGAAAGAATAGATTATAAAAGAACAGTAAAAGATTCTAATTTTAAGGAAAAACTTTAACAAGTATATGCATAAATTAAACAAAATAATACAGGTAGAATTAAATAACCATTTTATTTTTTGTGTGTCTATTTCTCTATTTTTGCAACAAATATGTAATGAAGGAATTTATCATAAATTCATTTACAACAAATTTTGTAATGAGGGTTGTTTGAGATATAAAATACTGATGGCCCACAATAGTATGTATTTCTTGGGGATAGTATTTAAACCATATTAAAATTTCAGAATAATTATAACTAATTTAGGTGGATAATAACTGGCCTGATCTCACCTAGACTAAAAATGCATGTTGAATTTTAGCAGGGGTTGAATCAAACTATCTGAATGCTACTTAAACTATTTTTTCCAGTTTTTATGATAATATATTATTGGTATATTTTTTATAATGGCTATGGTGACAAAATATTAGGATGTAAAAAGAGACAATTATGTATAATAAATCAAGATGAAAAATTTAGTAAGAATCTTATCTCCTATGCTCATAAAACTGAGAGCAGCACACAAATGAAAGTTCACATATCACATACAGAATCCAGAAAAAAAAGTTAAAGAATTTTGAAAAACCTAAATTTGCATGTGTTTTTGCTTTTGAGATTTAGACATTTTGATCATCTAAGGCTAGTACAGTTTTTGCATCATAAAGTCATAATCAGAATGGAAAATAAAGAAAGATGGAAAGCGGGGGAAGGGAGAGGAGATAACCTGAAGCACAAAAACTTGATGCTGAATCATGACATAATAAAATATTAACTTCCACATCACTAAGAGAAAGCAAGACCCCTGTCATTCATGCTGGCAAAAGCTTGCCTTTGCATAAACCATTACTGTTCTCACTGTTAAAAAACCAATGACTTTGGAAAGGATAGAAAACACAGAATGACGTGCAAAGTAGCACACAACATGTTACTGCAGCTGGATAGAGAATATGTCACTAATGACTTTCTTTCTACCCATCATTTATAAGTTAAGATTTTTTTCCCCAAATAGCAAATGCCCTTTCTGAGTACAGAACAGAGGCAGTGGAATTCAAAATAATATTCAATTTCCACTTAATGTTAATACTGTATTAGTTAATGAAATGAGTTATTAATTATTCCCTGGGAAAGAGATGACTTCCTTTTGTCTTCATTTGAATTGAACACAACATACCTGAACACTAGGCAATTTTTGGTAATAAATTAAAAATAACATTTTCATCAGAGTTATTGCCAGATGTTTATCTTAAATAAAACATTATCCATGACCAATAGGAAGATTCATCTGAAGTTATTTGATAACTTCAGAAAACTACTGTAATTAGGTTCCCAGATTGTGGGAACCTAATCCCAGAGTGATGACTGTCTGTCTGCAAGAGACAACTGATAGAATTAATTAATAACCATGGATTCTGTTTAGGATACCAAAATTAGTAATAAAGTACTTCATCTCCATGAAGGCATCAACAAGAGAGAGTTAAGGAAGAAGAATAACTTCCTGACTGATAGGACAACTTAATTTTGTAATGATTCTTCACATGTTTCAAAATAATAACATCAATCACATACCTTCAGAACTAAAGATGCTCATCCTTATTAGGGTCAGAGGTCATGAAACGTTAACTTCTATGAAATCTGATTGAGATCAGTCAACCTATGATCCTATGGGTATGTTAATAATAACAGCAACCACAGTTGACCCTCACGAGTGTTTTCTAAGTGCCAACAACTGTTCTAAAAGCTTTACTTGTATTAATCCTATTAATAAGCCTATAAAGTAGGAACTGTTATTATCTCCATTTAGATATAAGGAATTTGAAACAGAAAAGTTCAGTGACTTGCCCAAAGTCACTCAGCTAGGAAGTGATAGAGCCAGGATTTGAAAAAGGTAACCAAGCCTCAGAAAACACCCACAAACCATTATGTAAAATACACTCAATAAACTCTTTTTTATAGATGCTACCCTTGACCCTTTTTGACCAGAAGAAATTCAAATTAATGATTTGGATTCATAAATCAAGCCATTATTGAGATTTTGAGAGGAAAGACTAAAATTAACTTGTTCTTCATCTTCTGACATTTTTTTATTTTTCAGACTGTTAATGAAGCAATTTACCCTATAATTTATATGTTTATAGACTAATAAAAACAGAAGGGAAAAATTTCATTCTATAAGCATTATAAAGAATAAAATTTCAAGGACACACTACATATTTACCCTCTCATGTATAAACACATATTAGAGGTAAAAATTTAATCTTAGGATACAGAGATCAGCAAACATGTTATTATACAAAATAATATACTCTACATTGATATGTTTGATATTTTGTATATTGTACCTTTAATTTCTCCAAGAAGTTCACTGGTATTTAGTCTTTCCATTTTTTCCTTCCAATCTTTTGAAAGTAGTTTTTCCATGCAGGAGGAATCTGTTAGAGTTAAAAAGTAAGTATGGAAAATGTTACATATATATTTTACAACTATTAAAATACTACAAATACAAAAGCCAACTTATGGAGAAATTCTCCCATTATAAAAATGATCAAGGCTATATTTGTTGTTGTTTTAACCCTAGGATATAGATAATTATATTAGTGTATCTATCACAAAATACCACAACTAAATTTATTTTTACCTGACTACTTAAACTATTCCCAGGGGGGAAAAAATATAATGCTCAATAATCTTATCTTGGTAGTATAAATATAATTCTATTAATATTCAGTCAGCATTTATCATTTCTTAGACTGATAGGACAGAAAAGGGGGCGATTTCCTCTGATATTTAAGTTTAGATGTTGTTCCTTTTAATCCAGGTGATTTTTTTCTAAGTCTAAGCAAAATTTATGTGCCATTCAAGGAAGAATGACAAATCTTCAAGGGGGAAGAAACCAGTCAAACTGTAACCACATAGTCCTTAAAAAAGAAATAAACATATGACAACTTTTGTGGAATACCCACTTAGAGGATAATTCAAAGAAAATAAAGTCAAGATGTTTTCTGTCCCTCAGTAATAAAAACTGCTAAAACTTTTCTATAGAAAAAGATGCATATTCTTATAAAGAAAATACTCAGTTAAACACTATTTGCCCAACTGCATATCTAACTAACATACTAGATCACAGGGAATGATTATACTTGCTTCTATAAGGATTCATAAAGGTTACAGAAATTTAATTTTAGAATGCCCTAATAATTAGCAATTTTTTCTCAATGAGTCATTTTTTTTCTCTCTATTTAGATGGGTTTGCAACTGGTGCTACTGCTTACAACTATTTATATATATCTTTTAAGCCTCAAATCTTAACAAATAGGCCATGTTTCCAAAAGGGAATGCAGATTTAAATACCAAATCCTCAGTGCAAAGCATACTCCCATTAAACTTTAACATTCCAAGTGTCAAAATTCTGATAACTTCTTTTTAAAATTGTATTTAAAATAGTGCTCCAATTCCAAATGCCTTTCCTCTCCCATATCAGTACCTATCTATTTAGCATTTTCCCTTTCATTTTTTTCTCCAACTTCTAAATCCTCCTTGAATTTTTCAGAATGACAGTAAGGTCAGGATGGATCTAAAGGGTTTTAGAAACTAGATAAGCTTTAGAAAAATACAGTGAGCCCTGGGTAAGAGATGAGAGGACCACTGCATCATTAGAAAGTATTGGCGAAAACAATTAACGTTTGTCCATGACATGATCAATCAATCAAAGAATGGATGGAATCCAGATCAGTGTGTCATGAAATGGCTGACGAAGAACAACCATACTAGCTCACTATCACAGAAGTTAAAGTTCATTCTAAATAGAAGTCAGCGTTATTCGATTAATTGAAAGCTCATGGTCCCTTCCCTTCCTTCGTCCCTTCTATCCTTCCCTCCTCCTTTTCTTCCATTCTTTCCTATTAATTATTTTCTGAGGCTTCAACAAGTGATCTACTACCATGATTAAAAATTGGATTTTGAGTGACCTTCCAAAAGGGTCTATGCTCACACAACGGTTTGTATTTAATTTCCAAAATGGTCCCTTGATATTTTCATTTTAAATTCAAAAACAAGGTATATACTTTGTTTTATACCTATTTTGTGTTTATGCTAAAGTAATAAAAAAAAAAAGGTAATACTAAGTTTGGGATTAAGAAGCAAATCCTCAAAACCACATCTAACAGACATTAGTTTTTCTCAAATCAGGTTTAAATTTCTGAGAGAGATTGATGTAACATCAGATCATGGATAAGAATAATCAGCAAAATGTCTTCAACTTCCTATCCTACCTAATTCTGTTACTTCTTTTTTTTTTAACCCTTTCATACATGTTATCACATTGCACTAAACTGATAATCACTGATATAAATGCTAAAGCATAATTTGTTTGGTTCAAATTTGAGTTGAGAGCATATATTATAATAGTAGAAGACAAAAGCCCAAATTACTAGTAATGATCACAAATTCAGAGCAAGTTCAGAAACTAGGATTATATACACACTAAGTGTAAAACAGGCTAAACTATGTCTCTCGTTTCTATAAATAGACCTAAAATCTTTCAGAGCTCTAGGAAAAGAATGCTAAAGCTTCATGGGAGAAAAATAGAACTGTATGGTCAACAGGAACACACACTTAAAACATAAATCAGACCATGTGTACACAGCTTCACATAAAAGCTACTCATTAATAAAATGGTTAATAACATCAAAGCATTTCACATTCCTATTAAAAAATTAATCCTCACCATAATGCTGAGTTAATCTAGTTAATATGAGTTCCCATTTCAGTAGAAGAAACTGAGGGGGAAAAAAAAAAAGCAGTCTTTCCATGTCTATATTTATAACTCATGAAAATAAAGGCAGTCACTGATGGCCTTTAACTCCAGGACAATAAAAGTCACAACATACAACCTTATCAATGTTTAATCTCAAGTCTAAGAGATTCCGGGAAGATTCAAAACTCAGGAAGTCTCTTGAAAAACTCTCAGCTTTCTCACCTAATTATCTGACTGCCAAATCGCTACAAGTAGTATTAAGCATGCTCCATACTATACTGTAAAGCAAGTAAAATGAGGGAGAAAAGACCAGAAGATGCAGATTGTTAACAAATACCACACAGGCAAAGGACACCACTGCCACCACTGAGAGGTTTCTGACTCAGGATGAAGAAATATGTAATAGATAAAGTTGTAAATGAAAATTTATATTTTCAAATTTCCTACTCAAAACAATTTCCAGGTAAGGGTGCAAATTAAAAGTAAATATTCATCCTCTATGTGGCACATCCTTCAACAACACTAATAGGACACTAGTTTTACAGAGGTAATTGATCATATCAAACTTTACCCCATTCTGATCATGCGCAAATGCAAAAACCAAAGCGGTCAGAATAAGTAAAGGGGTCCAGTGTGTATTATGTACACAGGAGGAGTAAAGACCATGCAGAATTGCTTTAACTCAGTAGTTATTCAGCATGCCAAATGGAATGAAAGGAGTGAACTTCTCCTAAATGTTCTTGATTATTCAAATCTTAGTATTTTGACTGAGATATCTTCAGCTAAAAACTAAAAGAGGAACTACATACCCTCTGGAAATTAAGAGAAAGAACGACAACATTACAAGACAAAAAAATGTTACAATGATATGTACCTATTAAAAATGATAATATTTCAGCATAAAAGTGGAAGATGTTAAAACTAATCCATCTTACTTTGAAATAGTTAATGTTCACACACCAATACATATTCAGTAAAATGCAGGACTTTATTATATTTATCTTTTCTAATTTTTGTAAATCATATGAGTAAAACAAGACTCGGAAATGAAGAGCTGGCCTTCAATTCTTGCTTATATTTTAATCAAGGATGTAAAAGGTTTTCACATGTTAAAATTCTCAGTGGCATAGTTTTTCTTTTTGTTTTTTTTTCTTTCCTTCGCAACTTAAGTTTTTCTCTTTAAAGAAACTTTTTTTAAAGAAAAAAGTAAAAACACAATTCAGACCTTATTTTTAATAAATATCCTGCATAACGGATTGGAAAGCAATGTTTCTGCTTCCTAAGTATTTAGATTTCAGGCCAGGTAAGTCAAGAATGCTTTACCAGGCTAACAATTAATTTCACAGTACAGATAAATTTGAAGTGAGAGTATGTGATATATTTATTTCCTAATCTATATGATAATATTTTAGAAACAATTTTAAATTATTCCTAAATACAGCCACCGTAGTATAAACTCCCATCCTGCACAAAGTGATGGTATTTCAAATGTGTCAAAGAGAGTAAGTAAATAAATAATTGCTAAAACTAAAGCATGGAGGAATAGGAAAGAATAATGGGGAACATTTTTATTGCACAGGTACTTTAAAACAATTTGACTATGAGTAAACACTTAACTATTCCTTTGGCCTCAAAGCGATATGTAAAGTTATAAATGCTAAAACGTTAGAAACATGACATAGAAAAATGTCTTTAAATATTTTACTGAGGAAAACAATGCTGCCCCTGTATGCAGATTTCCTACTGCTTTATTAACTCCTTTAAGAGAATATTAAACCAATTCCTTTTATTTTTACCATTGGAATCATAAATTTCAAGTGCAATAAATTTTCTATGTGTGCAAGAACAATGATAACTTATCAAAAGCAACTTTGACCTTGGTTTACAACTAGTTATGACAACATACATTTATACCGCTGCTGATCATACATCCCACATTTTTCATTATGAAACAGAGACACACATGCCAGTTACTGTACATTTTTCCACAGTGACAAGTGCTCCACAATACAGTGGGATAAAATTGGAGCTTGGAGAGCTTGAAGAGCACTCTTAAATTTTAATTAAAACCCTCCAAGCTCACTAAAAATAATTAGACACTAAAATGTGCCAGTTTTATTTTGAAGTCACTATAACGTACAAAGCATACTCCCTGACGACAGCTTGTGCTGTCCTTCTCCCCGCCTCTCTCCAATGAAACAACTGATTTTCCAAATACGAACAAGGGGGTATAAATAGAGGCTGTTTTCAGGCCTGCTCTTCATGCTGGGAAGCTGACAGAAAAGACAGCAGAATGGGTTTTTTAAGACTGCACCAAATGAACCTAGAATAACTTGCCTAACAGAGTTCGAATCACTGACAAACTCTGGATAAAATTCAGTCTGCAAGAAACACCACGAGTTATATCACTGATCTTTTTTGATCCAAAAGCCAAACCTTTAACCTCTTAAATGTTTTTGCTATCTTAAAATATCTCATACAATGCTATAGTCCATCCTATTTTTAGCCAAGCAGCAAGAGAAAGCATGCCTTTCCCATACAGCAGGGCAATGATATAAACATCAACACAGATGCTCTGCCAGGAAGAGCTGGACTTCTCAAGCACTTGATCATTAAGGAATGCACCAACTGTTTTGGATAATCTCGTGCCAGCTCCCCTTTTGCTCCACACTCCCCTCTGGGAGTGGCCAATCTTGTCCTGCCTTAATTTTTCATTTTACTCCTCCATAGCACCCCCCCATCCCTGAAAATATGAGAAATGGCATTTATGCCTAGCAATGAAAAAGCAGGCTCACTTCCCCAAACAGACCAAAACTTTAAAACAATTAACCCTCCCCTCTTCTTTCAGATAAATTACTAAGTATAAAATGCAATCTGTTTCCTTTGTTTATTCAATATGAACAATTTGTAAATGACTCAAGGATAAAATTCAGAAAATGTTGTGCTAAATTAGAACCATTATAAACATGCTAATGACTCAATGCTTGAGTAAAACATGCATGATCGGTGTGAAGAAATAGATTTAGTTCCTGTGAAATTCTGTTGTGCTGCCTTAAAATGATTTGGTCATTAAATCAGATACTTTCCTTCCAGGAAAAAATGTTAATTCCACAGCCACTTTACTAGATAATATACTGTGAGTGTGTATGTATGTGTGTGTGTGTCAATGGGAGCTTTGGAAATGTCATGAGAACTGTTAGGTGCAAGATTTTGGCATATTCATAAGGGAGAAAAAGATCCACACTTGAAACCTGGTAGAAATACACACATAGAAATCATCACATTAGGTGCAATATTCTCTATCTGCACTGTTTTTATCTACCAAAATCTTTGATATTTTTATAGGAACCCCTTAAACTTGGCACTTAACATACATTCATGGAAGTCGCATTGCTCTATGCAGGTAAGAGATACATGTCTCATCTGCTTTCCAAGGTTGCTTAGCACCTAGAACAGTATCAGAGAGATCATTCAAAACCAAGTTTCTCTCCCATATCCATCAAAGTACAACTACTACCAGTGCCAATACAGAAAAAGAGAGAAACAACCAGCAGATGATCCAGAGGCTCATAGCCTACTGCTGTACCTGAAAGATACCCCAGCGATCATTAAGACCAACACCCTCATTTCCAAAAATGAGAAAACAGAGGTAAGGTAAGTAAGTCATTTAGTTGCCCAAGGTCAAACAGTTGGTGACAGAGCCCTGACTCTAGTTCAGTGCTGGTTTTACCGAAATGACTGTTTAAATCATATTTGAACATCAGTTTTATATACCATAGCATCTAATAGAAAATGAATAATTATGCCTATTATTAAGTGCTTCAGACATAGAGTGAAGCACTCTAGTTCCTTGGAGAGGGGGACTAAAATTTCAAGGCACTACAGTAAAAGTCAATAGTGTTCAATGGCCAGTTCTCCCATACATACTCCTCCATTAAGCTGGTCTTCCTGTTCCTTCTCATTGCCTTTTCCTTAATGCTTTTTCTTGGTTTGAACAAAGAGCTTTCCTTTTCTGAATATCGTCCACCAAGGAATGAATTAAGATGCTGCTTAAAAATACTATTGAACTTAAAAAGTAATCCCTTCCAAATTAGGTTTTATCTTCACATTCAAGGAGTAAATGTGCAGCCTGAGACCTTCGTTTTTCACGGTAGTTCATTGCCCACGACACCTTCAAATTTACTACAGTTTTAATGAGTAAAAATGTTCCATTAGAAACTACAGCTGTCTGTATTAATAAAATTATTACTCATAATGACATCCTCTCATGATCCCTCTTATATTCTGCTGCTCCACTGCCAACGGCTGAGGTATTTGTACCATATAACATGGGACACTGTTCTTTGGGTTCTACAAATGTTTAATTTTTACTTTTTTCAATACTTATTTAACTGCTTTTAAAAAACTGTATTAGACTATGGAAACAATAACTTCTGTGTCCTATATTCCTTCTTTTGGTTTCTTTGGGGGAAAATGTCTGAATATCACTATTGTCCTGATGGAATTGTCAATCACAGTGCTCTACCCTACTGCCTGCCTCCTACTGCTCCTCCTTGCCACACACAGAGTAATTTGACCCAATCAGAATTCTCTGCTGGAACTGCCCAGAAAGGCTCTCTTAAGTTCAGGTTGGAAGCTATAAGCATGTGGGTCTGAGATTGTCATGACCATCTTCTCTGGCACATGAAGAGAGCCTGTGTGCAAAAAGAGGGAAGGAAGCCAAAAATACAAAGAAAAACAAACAGGAAAGAAGATAAACAAACAAAAAAATCTTTACATCATGTTAGCGTACTTACATCTAAAAATAGCAAAAGCCAAATTCTGCTCCTGAGGTTCTTGGTAATGTAACCCAATAGAGTCCTGTTTTTGCTTAAGCTAGTTTGAGTTGGGTTTCTGCCAGTTGCAACTTGAAAAAATAAATCTAGGGGTGCCTGGGTGGCTCAGTTGGTTAAGCTTCCAACTCCTGATTTTGGCTCAGGTCATGAAATAATGGTTTGTGAGTTAAAGCCCCACATCAGGCTCTGGCCTGGCAGTGCACAGCCAGGTTGAGATTCTCTCTCTCTCTCTCTGTCTCTCTCTCTCTCTCTATCTGCCCTTCCCCTGTTTGCACCCTTTCTCTCTCTCTCACTCTCTCAAAATAAATAAACATTTTAAAAATAATAAATACATACATATATCTAAACAATATGAAAACCATAACAAAAACTGTCATACATACTCAAATCTGTTATGTTTCCAATGGTAACACACTGAAAACTCCCAATTCATTAACTTGTACCACCAGGCTAAAATATTTATTATGCAAATCTTGAAATAAATCTCTGCTTTATTGGAAGATATGCATCAACTTTAAAGTAAACTGCTACAGGGGCGCCTGGGTGGCTCAGTCAGTTAAGCAGCCGACTTCGGCTCAGGTCATGATCTCACGGTCCGTGAGTTCGAGCCCCTCGTTGGACTCTGTGCTGACAGCTCAGAGCCTGGAGCCTGTTTCAGATTCTGTGCTCCCTCTCTCTGACCCTCCCCCGTCCATGCTCTGTCTCTCTCTGTCTCAAAAATAAATAAACGTTAAAAGAAAAATTTTTTTAATAAAATAAAATAAAGTAAACTGTTACAGGAATACTAGTTACAATTATTTAGCTTTCTAAATTAGGATTATCTAAACATGATGCAACCAAAAGAAAATATAGCAGAAATAAAGTGGAAGTTGAGGCTCATTAAAAAAGAAAAAAATAAAACAACAACAACAACAACAACAAAAACAGCAAAAGAACTCCCATCTAAAATCAGCAAGCCCCAATTTTAGTTTTGTGTTCATTAAAACGCCTTCATTTTTCTGGTTAATTGCCTTTACATTTAATGTTATAAAATTAAATTATAAAATGAGTTTTTACTGATGAAATATCCTTTCTTATCTGTTTTATTTCTGTATAGACAATTCATAAAAAATAAATTTAAAATAAGGTTATACTTCCTAAATTGGTTTTAAGGACCCTCCATAATCTGGCCCTAGTGATTTGTCTTCTATTATTTTTCCTACATGAAAGCTTTTTAAATGTTCAAATGAGTACACCAAACATATCTCACTCTTTTGTACAAAAGTTGTGCTTTTTCACTTCACCTTTGCTCATGATATCCTCCTGACCTGAATGTCTCCCTAATTCTTGATGCTTTCTAAAAAGCCTATTCTACAGTGTCTACATTAAATATCACCTCCTCAATTATGCCTTGGAAATTCTCAACCTCTGTAAAGCAAAATAAACTTGCTGAGCATATATTATCTGTCAGGTAGTCTGCTTTTTATATTCTCTTCATGGATTAACTCATTAACTCTGAACTACTGCATTACCCTAACTATTAAGTTCCTTGATGGTCAAGAAATGTTTCTGTAACCACTTTGTGTTCTTCCATAATACTTAACCTGGAGCTCTGCACATACTAAGTACTAAAATAAATTCGTTAATATACTAAAAAAAAATAAATGAATAACTTTTTTGTGTGTATAAAGAAACAACAGAACTACTTTGCTTTTTAAAATTAATCATATTGGTGCATAACTTAATACACATTCTATAATAAGTACACTCATTTCAAATGTAAATCCTATGAATTTTGTCTAATTATACATTCATGTACCTGTCACCCCAAAGAAGATAATAGAACATTTCAAAAAAAGTTACCTTGTGCTCTCTTTCAATCATCCATTCTCTTAGCTGTGGGCAAACACTGAACTGATTTCTATTACTACAGAGTAAGTTTTACCTACTCTTGAATTTCATAAACAAGTATGGAAGTTTATAATAGGTACTCTTTTGGATACAAATTAAAATTTTTGAGATCCAACCATGTTGAAGATTTGTTAGTAATTTGGTCCTTTTTGTTAATGGGTAGATTTCCACTGTGTTAAATACACAATTTGTTTGTCCATTTATCTGTTTATGGATGTAGGGGATTTTCTCACTTTCAGGCTATTAGAAATAAAGCTATTATAAAAATTCACTCATAAGTCTTTTTGCCTCTAAAAATAGAATTTCTTCTAAAAGTAGGACTGTTTGTGCCTGGCTTTATAAGAAACTGCGAAAAAGTTTTCCAAAGTGGTTGCATCATTTTACACTTCTACTAACAATGCATGAGAGTTCTAGTTGCTTTATATTCTCATTAATACTTCATAGTGTCAGTATGTTAATTGTAGTCATTATTCTACTTTTGTCTTTGTCTTAGTGAGTTTTAAGAGTTATTTATATATTTAAATATATTTTATAAATTACACATTTGTATGTTATATATTTATATATACATGTATGTATATTATATACTATGTACATATATTTAAGAGTTACCTATATATGTCTGATATATATCTTTTGTCAGATATATGTATTGTAAATATTTTTTGCTTAGTCTGAAGGGTGTCCTTTTAGTTTCCCAAGGTGTATTTTGAGAAGCCATAGTCATCTATGTTATCCAATTATCAAGTTTTTCTTTGAGTAGTGTATTCTTGGTGCCATCTAAGAAATCGTGGCCTCCGCCAGGATCACAAAGATATTCTCCTGCATTTTCTTCTAAAGCTTTATAGTTTTAGCTTTATATTTAGATCTGTAATCCATTTTTATTTATTCTATGTGTAGGTCTATTTCTGAATTCTTTGTTCTATTTTATTGATCAATTCATTACCCTTACACCCCATCAAACTGTTTTGTTTATTGTGGCTTTACAGTAAATCTTGAAATCACATAGAATAAGTCCTCCATATATGTTCTTCTATTTAAAACTTATTTTGGCTATTTTAGGTCTTTTGCATTTCCATATAAACTTTAGAATCGTGTTGTCTGTCCAAAAAAAAAAAAAGACCTTTGATTTTTATTGTATTTATCTTGAATCAATTTTAATTCTGTATTACTTTTAATATAAATATTAAAGATGATGAAATTTCCCTTGAAGTACATTTTAGCTTCATCCCATATATTTGGATAGGTTGTGTTTTCATTATTATTCAGTTTAATACATTTTTATAATGTTCTTTGTTCTTTTTTTCTTTGGTATATGGCTTATTTAGAAGTATGTGATTTAATTGCTAAATATTTCGGAATTTTTTAAATTTCCTTTTTTTATCTATTTATAATTTATTCCCATTGTGGTCAGAGAATATACCCTACAAAATTTCAGTCTTTTTATATTTATTATGACTTGGTTTATGGCCCAATATAAAAGATGCTTTATCTTGTGAGATGTTACATATTCATTTGAAAAAAATTATTCTGCAGTTTGTTACTATAGTGTTCTATCAATGTCAATCAGCTCAATTTGACTGATAGGTTTGTTCAAGTCTTTGGATTTGCTGTTGTGTTTTTTTTTCTTCAAATTCTAAAAGAGGATTATTGAAATCTCCTACAATTGCATTGTACATCTCTTTTTTTTCTTTTCAGTTCTGTCAGCTTTTCCATCATTTATTTTGAACCTTTGCTATTAGATACATACATATTTAGAAATTTTGTGTCATCTTGATGAATTGGCTCTTTAAGCATTATGAAATATTCTTCTTTATTTCTGGTAACATATCTTTTCCTGAAGTCTGCTTTTATATTAATATAGCTACTTCACCTTTCTTATCACCAGTGCTTGTATAGTGTATCTTTGCACACCCTTCTACTTTTAACCTATCTACATCTTTATATTTACTATATTTCTTATAGTCAATATATTAGTTAAATATTTTTCTAAATGTTTATTTATTTTGAGAGAGAGAATATGAGCAGGGGAGGGGCAGAGAGAGAGGAAGAGAATCCTATTCAGGCTCTGCACTGTGAATATAGAGCCCAGCGTAGGGCTGGATTCCACAAACCCTGAGATCATGACCTGATCTCATAACAAGACTTGGACACTTCACCATCTGACCACCCAGATGCCCACTAGTTAAATATTTTTAAATTCAATCTGACAATCTCTACCTTTTGAAATTATTATAATCAGTCCATTTACGATTAATGTAATTATTGTTAATAATAGGGAAGTCTACAATCTTGCTATTTTTTTTATATTTCTATCTGTATTTTGTTCCTTTTCCTGTCTTTCTCTGCCTTTTAATTATTTTTTTAGAATTTCATTTATTATTTCGCTATTGATTTATTGATTTCTCTATGTATTTATTACATACTTTTGTTTCATTATTTTAATGGATGATCAAAGATTTTCAATATATGGGGCACCTGATTGGCTCAGTCACTAGAGCATACAACTCTTAATCTCAGGGTTTGAAATTCGAGCCCCAAATTGCATGTAGAGATTACTTAAAAATAAAATCTTTAAAAAAAATTTCTTTGTAAAAGATTTTCAATATATATCCTTAATTTACAGTCATCTACCAACAAATAATACACTATTTCAAATATAATGGAAGAAACTTAAAAATGCCCCCATCTTTTGTGTTATTGTTGTCATACAAATTACTTTTACATGTTTTACACTGTATAACACATTTTATTGTTTTTGCTATAGAGTTGATTATATTATAACTAAATTATTAGAATTTCAAATGTCTTTTATCTTTGCTTTCAGATATACCATTTCCAGTACTCTTCATTTCTTCTTTAAATTCTAACTTTCCATCTAGAATTATTTTCCTTCAGCCTGAAAAAAATTGCTTTAAATTTTTCTGTGGTGAAAATCTGCTGGCAATTAAGTCTCTGAACTTTTGTTTGTCTGAAATAGCATTATTTGATATTTATTTTTCAAAAATTTTTTGCTAAATAATTAATTCTAGGTTAAATTTTTCTTTTCTTAGGACTCCACAATATGTCATTGCAATTTTTCTGACTTGTATTTTTTCTAACGTGAAATCAGGGATAATTTCTTTCTACCACTATAATGTATCTTTGGTCACTTTTAACATTCTCTTTCACTAGTTTTCAGCAATTTGATTTGGTGTGCTCTGATATATATTTTTCTTTGCGTTTATCTTTGAACCTGGACGTTTATATTTTTTGACAAATAGACAATTTTCTTCAGCCATTATTTTTTCAAATACACATACACACATACTTTTTTTTTTTTTGGTCTATCCTCTTTAAGTACTCTAATTGCACACATGGTGGTACATCATTATTTCTCATAAGCTATCAGGTTCTGTTTATTTATTTTTTTTCTTCATGTGTTTCTGTTTGGATGGTTTTGATTGCCCTATCTTTAGTTTCATTAATCTTTTCATCTACAGTTAATTGTTTGAATTTAAAATTTTCAAGTATTTATTTTTTATTTTTAAATCTCAGATATTATATTTTTCACTTCTTGAATCTCTATATGCTCCTTTTTATTGTTTCCATTTCTTTATTATAATCTTATTTTTCTTTAAATCCTTACATATACTTATAATAGCTATTTATTTTTTATTAAAGTATAATTAATATATAGTGTTATTTTTGGATGTATAATGATTCAACAATTCTATATATTTCTCAGTGCTTATCAAGATAGGTGTATTCTTAATCTCCTTTATATCTTCCCCCACCCACCACCCTCTGGCAATCACCAGTTGTTCTCTGTACTCCAGAGTCTGGTTTTGTTTGTCTGTCTCTTTGTTTGTTTTGTTTTGTTTCCTAAATTCCACATGAGTAAATTCAAATGGTATTTGTCTTTCTCTGACTTATTTCACTTAGCATTATGCACTCTAGCTCCATCCATGTTGTTGCAAATGGCAGGATCTCACTCTTTTTTATGGCTAAGTAATATTCTATTGTATGTATGTATATATACACCCATATATATATACATACATATATGCATATGCATACCAATATACATATATGCATATATACAATACATATATACATATACATATACAAATACATATATGATTTCTTCTTTGACCATTCATCTATGGATGGACATTTAGGTTGCTTCCATATCTTGGCTATTGTAAGTAATACTGTTATAAACACAGGGATGCATGTATCTTTTTGAATTAGTGTTTTCCTTTTCTTTGGGAAAATACCCAGTAGTGGAACTACTGGGTTATATGGTAAGTCTATTTTAATTTTTTGAGGAACCTCCATGCTGTTTCCCACAGTGACTGTATCAATTTGCATTTCTACTGACAGTGTGAAGGGTTTCTCTCCACATCCTTACCAACACTTGTTATTTCTTGGTTTTGATTTATAGCCATTCTGATAAGTGTAAGATGATATTTCATTGTAGTTTTGATTTGCATTTCCTTACTGATTAGTGACAACAGCATCTTTTTCATATGTGTGTTGGCCATCTCTATGTCTCCTTTGGGAAAGTGTCTATTTAGGTCCTCTACCCATTTCTTTCTTTCTTTTTCTTTTCTTTCTTGTGTGTGTGTGTGTGTGTGTGTGTGTGTGTGTGTGTGTGTGTGTGTTTAGTTGTATAAGTTCTTTATGTATAGTACCAATAGCTTAATTTTGCCTTTGTTTCCCTTGCCTGAGGAGACATATGTAGAAAAATGTTTCTATGACCAATGTCAAACAGATTACTGCCTACATTTTATTCGAGATTTATGGTTTTAGATTATAATAGCTATGTTAAAGTCATTGTCGTTGCTAATTTTATCATCTCTATAACTTCTGGGTATCTTTCTATTGACTGATTTTTCTCATGTTTATAGGCTCATGTTTTCCTTTTTTCTTTATTTTTAAGTTTATTATTTATTTTGAGAGAGAGAGCACAAGCAGGGGAGGGGCAGAGAGATAAGAGGGAGAGAGAGAAAATCCCAAGTAGGCTCCACACTGTCAGTGAGGAGCCCGATGTAGGGCTCAAACTTGTGAACCATGAGATCATGACCTAAGCCAAAGTCAGACGTTTAACTGACTGAGATACCCAGGTGTCCCATATGTCTGGTATTTTTACTGGATACTGGACAATATGTATTACATTGCCGAGTGTTTGGAATTTGTTCTTTTCCTTTCAATGTTTTGAATTTTCTTCTGATGGATAGTCACTTACTCACAGATCATCTTGACCATTTTGAGGCTACTTTTTAAGCTTTTTAGTAACAGGTCTACTTTTTTTTAGTTTCTTTCTGTAATCTCTACACTCAGCATGGGGCTCAAACTCATGACCCTGACTTGCTCTTCTGACTGAGCCAGCCAGGAACCCCTAGAGTACATTTTACTCTAGAGATAATTTATTCTCACTCCAAAGGTATGGCTTTTCTGGGTCTCCACTGAATGTCCTGGGTGCTTAATGAAGACCCTCTACTGTAGAAACTTAAATATCTCCCAATAATGTGTGAACCCTGATAGTTTTGCAGCTTACTAGTTTTTCTTTTCCAGGTAGCTGTACTTTGCCAAGCCTCTTATATTCACACTCTATTTATGTGTACCTAAGTATTCAGCCAAAAACTCAAAAGGATCCCAGAGAGAATTTTTGAATTTTTCTCTGTACTCCCTTCACTCTTGGACTTCCACCAGCAAATTATAGCCACTATAATTTCTTCAAACAGTGATGACTGCTCAGTTCACTGAGGCTTCCCTATAGTACTTGGGTTGGCTGTCCCTGCATCAGGGTCTGGTAGATACCACCAGATAGAAAGCCAGGGTAATCTTAGAGCTCACTTTGTTTTATTTCCCTGAGAGATTATAGTCTTGTGCATCCTGTTTTCTAATTTCTTACAATGGTTGTTACATAGAGTTGATCAGAATCTCTTGTCTATATTAGAAGATTAAGTCCCTATTTGAACAACATGATTAAATTACATTAATTAATTGGCATATATCAAACACTATATCCAATAATTGCATAATATACATTCTATTCAAGTGTTCATGGAAAATTACTCAAATAGACCACATGTTGAGTGATAAAGCAACTCTAAGCAAATTTTAAAGAATTGAAACCATGGAGGGCATACTTTTTGACCACAACAGAATCAAATAGAAATAGATAATAGGAAGATAACTATAAAATCACCAAATAGAATTTAAGCAACACACTTAAGCTATGACACAAAATATAAATCACAATGAAAATTAGATAACAGTGCTCGCTTCGGCAGCACATATACTAAAATTGGAACGATACAGAGAAGATTAGCATGGCCCCTGCGCAAGGATGACACGCAAATTCGTGAAGCGTTCCATATTTTTTATGGTTTCACTCTTATGTGGATCCTGAGAAACTTAACAGGAACCCATGGGGGAGGGGAAGGAAAAAAAAAAAAGAGGTTAGAGTGGGAGAGAGCCAAAGCATAAGAGACTGTTAAAAACTGAGAACAAACTGAGGGTTGATGGGGGGTGGGAGGGAGGAGAGGGTGGGTGATGGGTATTGAGGAGGGCACCTTTTGGGATGAGCACTGGGTGTTGTATGGAAACCAATTTGTCAATAAATTTCATATATTAAAAAAAATTAGATAACATTTTGAACCAAATTATAATAATAACCTGACATCTAAAATTTATGTCAGATAATGAAGTTATTAGAACTTGAAATGCAAATATTACAAAAGCAGAAAATTTGAAAATTAATAGCCAAGCACCATCTTAATCTAGAAAAAAAATACACCAACTAAACCCTGCAAAAGGGATGATGATGAATATATCTCAGAGCATAAGTCAATGGTATAGAAAATTGTAGTCCAATAGAAAAAAATCAATAAAACTAAAAGATAGTTCTTTGTAAAGATTAATGGAATTAATAAACCTTCAGCAAGGCTGATCAAGTGATAGAGAAAACAAAACATTAATATCAGTATGAAAAAAGAGACATAACTATATATTCCTATAGATATTGATAATAATAAGATAGATTGAACTTTATTTTAATGAATTTGAAGACTTGGATAAAAAAGAAACATTTCCTGAAAAATATACTTAATAAAATAGTAAATAAAAATAGTTTTATATTTCCTAAAGATATTGAGTTTATAATCAAAAGCCCTCCACAGAAGTGACTCCAGACCCTGACTGCCACACTGGTAAATTTTTCCAAACATTCAAGAAAGAAATAATACTAATATACAAACTCTTCAGTTAATAAAAAAGAGGAAACACTTCCCAATTCATTTTATGAGGCCAGAAAACCTTGAAAAGTACATTATAAGAGAAATCTACACAGCAATGTCCCTCATAAACATAGATGCAAAAATCTTCAGCAAAATATTAGCAAAAATAAGACAAAATGTCTGCTATTACCCTTCTATTCAACATTACCCTGATGATCCTAAGTAGAGAAATAAGGTAGTAAAAAGAGACTTGTGAAGAGACTGAACAGAATCAGAGTCAGATATGGCAGGGATGGCAAAATTGTTGAACCATGAAGTTTTAAGAATTGTGATAATATATTAAAGGCTTTAAAGGAAAAAGCAGACAACATGCTAGAAGAGATAATGTAAGCAAAGACATGGAAATTCTAAGAAGGAACCTAAGAGAAGTCCTAGAGATCAAAAACATTGCAACGGACATGAAGACTGTTTCTGATGGGTTCATGTTTTAGTAGACTAAAAATATCTAAAGGAAGAATCTCTGAGCTTGAAGATGTGACAATAAAAAACTTCCAAAACTGAAAAGCAAAGAATGAAAAGAATGGAAAAAAATAGAACAGAATATCCAAGAACTGTGGGAGAACTACAAAGGGTGAAAGATATGTGTAATGGGAATACCTGAAAAAGAATAAAGATGGAAAGAAACAGAATCAATATTTAAAGCAATAATGACTGAGAATTCCCCCAAAATAATGTCAGACACCAAACCACAGATCCAGGAAGCTCAGAAACATCAAGCAGGAACATGCAAAAACAAAAACACTAATCCTAAGGATATAATATTCAAACTATACAAATCAAAGATAAAGAAAAAAATTGAAAGAAGCCAGACAGAAGAAACAACAAACCTATATAGAAAAGCAAAGATAAGAATTACATTGACTTCTCCTCAGAAACCATGCAAGCAACAAAAGAGCAGGATGAAAAAAATAAAACAACTGATGTAGAATTCTATACCCTGCAAGATTATCCTTCAAAAGTAAAGGAGAAAAAGATTTTCTTAGATGAAAAAAAAAAAAATGAGGGAATGTGTTGCCAGGTCTGGATTTTAAGAATTGTTAAAATAAGTTCTTCAGAGAGAAGAAAAATGATGTATGTCAGAATCCAAGATCTACATAAAAAAAGGAAGAGCATTAGAGAATGAATAAGTGAAGATAAAATGGAAACTTTTTTTCATTCTTAATTGAGCTAACAAATACAACTATTCAAAATAATAATGGAAACAAGGTATTTGTGTGTGTGTGAAATGTGATGGATTACATTAATTGATTTTGAATGTTGAGCAAGCAAATTTGAATAACTGAGATAAACCCATACATAAGAGTATATGTATGCTTATGTATAAGTGAAATGAATGGTAGCAATGATACAAAGAATAGGAAGGAGGAACTAGGAGTATTTTGTTATTATAAGGTACTTGCATTACCCATGAAGAAGTATAGTGTTATTTGAAAGTAGACTCAGATTAGTTATAAATGCATATTTTAAACCCTAAGACAAACACTAAAAATAGTGTTCAAAAAGTATAATTGATATTCTAACAGAAGAAAGAAATGGGATTATATAATGTGCTAATTCAAAAAGCAGACAAAATGCAGAAGAAAAAATAAGAACAAAGGATAGAAACAACAAATAGAAAACAGTGGCAAATATGGTAGATAGTAATCCAACCATATATTAATCATCTTAAAAGTCACTGGTCTGAAGACACTATTTAAAAGATAGAGACTGGCAGAGTTGATGAAAAAACAGAACCCAGTTATATGTTGTCTCAAGGAAACCCACTTAATATACAAAGACACATATAGATTAAAAGTAAAGGGATGGTGAAAGATATAGCATGCTAACACTGATTAAAATAAAGCAGGAGTGGCTATATTATTTTCATACAGAGCAGACTTCAGAGAAGCAAACCTATCAGGGTCAAAAAGGGGCATTATATAGTTATAAAAGGGCCAATACTTCAAGAATATATAACAGTCCTTAATGTGTATGTGCCTCACAACAAAATGTCAAAATACACGAGGAAAACTGATACTGCAAGAAGAAACAGATGAATCCACTATTATGCCTGGAGACTTCAACACCCCTCTACCAGAAATGAACTGATCCAGCAGCAGAAAATCAGTAAGGATATAATTGAACTCAGCAGTTTTATTCAACCGGATATAATGGACATGTATAGACTACTTCATCCTATAGTAGTGAATTAAACATTCTGCTCTTTTGGGATTTGACTGAGATTGTATTGGACCTAGAAACTAGTAATGAACAAGTAGAGTTTGAAATTAAAAACACAAATACAAAATACAAATATAAAATATGTACAAAAGCTATATGAGGTAAACAACAAAACTCAGATGAGACATATCAAAGAACAAAATAAATAGAAAAATATTCCATGTTTTTCACAGATTTTAAAAATCAAGTTAAGGGGGTGCCTGGGTGGCTCAGTCAGTTAAGTGTCCAACTTCGGCTCAGGTCATGATCTCGCGGTTTGTGAGTTCGAGCCCCACGTTGGGCTCTGTGCTGACAGCTCGGAACCTGGAGCCTGCTTCGGATTCTGTTTCTCCCTCTGTCTCTGCCCCTCCCCCACTTGTGCACTCTTTCTGTGTCTATCAAAAAAAAAAAATAAAATGTAAAAAAGAAATTAAAAAAAATAAAAATCAAGTTGAGGAAGTTCCCCTCTATTCCAATTCATGAGAATTTTTATCATGAATGAGCAGTGGATTTTGTCAAATGCTTTTCTGCATCTATTGATATTATCATGTAATTTTTCTTTTTTAGTATGTTAATGTGATGGATTACAAATATTTATTTTGGGGGGCACCTGAGTTGGTTAACTGTCCGACTTTGGCTCAGGTCATGAACTTGCAGTTCGTAGGTTTGAGCTCCGCAACAGGCTCTGTGCTGACAACTTGGAGCCTGGCACCTGCTTTGGATTCTGTATATCCCTGTCTCTCTGCCCCTCCTCCCACTCATGTTCTGTCTTGTCTCTCTCAAAAATAAACACTAAAAAAATTTTAAAACAAACACAAATACTGATTTTTGAATGTTGAACCAGCACTGCATATCGTGAATAAATCTCATGGTGTATGATTCCTTTCACACATTGCTGGATTTGACTTGTTAACTTGTTGAGGGCTTTTGTATCTATATTAATGAGTGATATTGGTCTGCATTTTCCTTTTCTGGTAATATATTTGTCTAATTTTGGTATTAGGGTAATGCTGTATGTATAGAATGAGTTAAGAAGTATTTCCTCTGCTTACATCTTCTGGAATAGATTGTAGAGAACTGGTATAATGGCTTCCTTAAATGTTTGGTAGAATTCACTAATGAACCCAACAGGGCTTAGTGCTTTCTGTTTTGGAAAGTTATTGATTTTTTATTCAATTTCATGATATATCGATTTCATGATATAGATATAGGCCTATTCAAACAGTCTTTTCCTTTTTGTGTAAATTTTGGCATCACTATATGCAAGGCCTTTTCAGCAAATGGTGCTAGAACAACTGGACATCCACAGGTTAAAAAAAATGAATCTAGACATATACATAGACCTATACCCTAAAAATATAACTCATAATGGATTATTGACTTAAATGTAAAATGTTTAATTATGTATGTTATTAGGGAATTGCAAATTAATACACAATGAGATACCACTATACACTTATTATAATGACCAAAATCCAGTGCAACCCCATGTTCATTGCAGCATTACTTACAATAGCCAAGTCATGAAAGCAATTAAGTGTGTAACAATGGATGAATGGATTAAAAAATGTGATATAGAAATATAGATATATACTGGAACATTACACAGTCATAAAAAAAGATGAGATCTTGCCATTTGTGATAAGATGGATGGACCTAGATGGTATTGTGCTAAGTGAAATAAGTCAGACAGAAAAAGGCAAATATCCTATGATCTCACTATATGTGAAGTCTTAAATAAACTAAGCTTATAAATACAGAGAACAGACTGGTGGTTGCCAGAGGCAGAGGGTGAAGGGTGGGTGAAATGGGTGAAGGGGGTCAAAAGTTATATACATTCAGTTATAAAATAAGTAATTCTAGGGAATGTAACAACATGGTGACTATAGTTAATAATACTCTGTTGTTTATTTGAAAGTTGTTAAGAGAATAAATCTTAAAAGTTCTCATCGTAAGAAGACAATTTTATATCTATGTATGGTGACAAATGTTAACCAGACTTACTTTAGTGATCATCTCATAATATATACAAATATCTAATTATTGTATTACACATCTGAAACTATTATAATGATGTTATAGTGTCAATTATATCTCCAAAAAAAAAAAAAAAAAAAAAAGAATGGCCAAAATAGGAACAATGACAACACCAAATGCTAGAGAGGATGTGGAGCGATAGGAACTCAATTCATTGCCAGTGGGAATACAAAATATTAAAGCTTTTTGGAGCACAGCCTCGTGGTTTCTTGCAAAACCAAAATACTCTAAATATGACCCAGCAATTGCACTCCTTGATATTTACCCAAACGAACTGAAAACTTATGTCCACACAAAAACCTGACTATGGATGTTGATAGCAGTTTTGTTCATAATTGCAAAAACATGAAAGCAACAAAGATGTCCTTCCGTAGATGAGTGGATAAATCAACGGTGGTACATCCAGAAAAGGGAACATTATTCAGTGCTAAAAAGGATCTCAAGTCATGAAAAGACATGGAGGAAACTTAAATGCATATTACTAAGTGAAAGAAGCCAATCTGAAAAGGCTACCTCCTGTATAATTCCAACTATATGACATTTTAGAAAATGAAAAGCTACAGAGACTATTAAAAGATTAACAAGTACCAGGAGATACAGAGGAGAAAGGGATGAATAGAACACAGAAGATTTTTTAGAGCAGTGAAAGTATTCTGTACAATAATGAAATGGTGGATTTATGTTCATTATACATTTGTCAAATGCATAGAATGTACAACATCACAGATGAATCTTAATTTTTAACATTTACATTTTGAATGAATGGAGAATAAAAGCTAAAATCATGCTTTTGAAAAGAAAAAAAAGTTGTAGCCACAGAAAGCAAAATTAAAACCTAAATATGCTGCTCTTTCTTATTTTAGAAGGAACAGGAAAAAATGATAGCAAATTCTCAACCAAGTATTGTTCTGTGAAAAGTCCAAACACTGACCAGTTCTCTTGATTGCACAGAGCACAAAGACTCTTTCAATAGCCCCCTGCACAGCTTAAAAATGAACTTCATGTGCCTCTCTATCTTCTATTCAAATTAGGCAACAATTCATGGTGTCAGAGGGAATTCAAATATGAACTAAACTGACAACTGATAACAGTATTTGTCTATAAGTTTTGGCCCTACTGTGAGCATCAAATGTGGGTTTTTAGCAATTTCTTACAATTAAATGACAAGTAAAGTTTATCAACAATATAGTTCTGAAAATTAACCAGTTCTCAGCATTCTAGGATTATATACATCATTTGTTCTAAATGAAACTTACTAGTAGGTAAGTAAGTTCTTGAGATCTATTGTACAACATAGTGCTTATTGTAAACAAATACTGCATTATAAACTCCAAAGGAGCTAAGAGACTAGATTTTAATTGTTCTCACCACAAAAAAAAAAAAGTGATCATTATGTGATGTTATAAAGGTATCACCTAATGTTATGGTGGTAAACATTTTGCAATTTATAAATGTATCAAATCAACACACTGTACACCTCAAGTTTACACAATGTTATATGTCAATTATATCCCAACTTTAAAAAGAAAAAGATAGGAAAATATATACACATGGGCCAGATACTGAGTTGAATTGAGGGAGACAATTACCACTGAGATGGACAGATAATATTCTTAAAATGTCTGAAGCCTAAGCTGAAATGTGGCATGGCTAAACAAACAAAAATAATGAAGCCAGTCTAAAAGTGTACTCTTTGAAAGTAAAGAGACAATGTCTCAGAGTGCAAGTTCTGTAATCATTAGCTATAGCCACAAACAAAAGTGTAATGTTTAAAGAAGAGAGCTGAACACCATATCAATAAACTGTCACAAGGATTACAGTATCTGAACTGTACAATCTTTAGAGTAGTTTCATACCAGGCCACATAGTAATTTTTACACATGAAATTCTATTTTTATATACAGGTGCTTGAAATATATAGGTATTGTCTTTATTGAAATAAACTGCCCTCAGGACTCACCACAGAAAGAAAAGCTGGTAACATCCTATGGTCAGATCAATGATGCATTAAGAGCAAAGTGCAGAGAAAAATTCTTAGCTCGTTCTTGAGTTTGATATAAGAGTCTCGAATGGCAAAATAATTACTTTCTGAGAAAGAAGATTCCATGATATGGGTTGGCAGTTCCAAACCTAGAAAATCTACCACTCCAATCAGGTGCTAATTCTTTAACATCAACTATATTCTCAAAAGCCATACAAGTCTTGTCAAGCTATCCACTGACAGGTGATTTCCCTCCCTCACAGTCACCTTGGTCTTTGTAGGATATTCTCAAAGTACAAACCTCAAACATTTGTAAGAATACTAAGAATTTTTATGATTTTGGGTGGGTTGTTTCAAGTGGATTCCATAGAGAGTAACAACAGTAATAAGATAAAAAACAATTACAGATCTAACTCTAAATTTTAAAAGTCACCAACAAGAGTTGGATGACTAAGAACGGCCTTGATTTAATTCTAATTTGTAGTTTCCCAAAACCCACAGAATTATCTAAGATGTAACTTCTTCTGGATTACAGTATTAATTGAGCCCTAAAAATACTCCCATTGCCTTCCTGACCAAAGCAAAATTTCCAAGAGTGATTACTTTCAGCTTACTTATGGTTTAAATTGTACTATAGAAAGGGAAAGTATTCTTTGCCTCCTGTTTTAAACTTTTGTGAGAAACTATTATGAGCTACCAAATAAGATCTTTGATATACCTTCAGGTAGGCTGCTCATTAAATATGGAAGAAGGGAAGATGCAGGAGCACCTGGGAGTTTGTACATTTGTCTCCTTGAAGTCTACCAGTAACAAGTGCAGGGCATCTGATATTTCCAGTAATTGCATTGTAAGTGACAGAATTTTAGGCCTAAGTAACTTTAGTCTTCTTTAAACTGGAACTTCTCCTTAGTCTTTCCTTGTCTTTCACAACTTTGACCAGTTATTTTGTAGGATGCACTTCAGTTTGGGTTGTCTAATGATCTCAATATTAGTTTTAGGTTATGCATTATTGGCAGGAATACCACAGAAATTATGTTGTTACTTCAGGATCAAAAGGTACATGATATTGACTTATCTTATTACTGGTTTAATTACTTGGTTAAGATGGTGTCTGCCACATTCTTCCACTGTAAAGTTACTATTTTACCTTTTGTAAATGGTAAATATCTTGTGGGAATATACCTCAAGACCATGTAAATATCCTATTTCCTGTATTTCCTATCAAAAATTTTGACCACAGGGTGCCTGGCTGGCTCAGTCAGTAGAGAGTACAACTCTTGATCTTGGGGTTGTGAGTTCAAACCCCACATTGGGTGTAGAGATTACTTAAAAATAAAATCTTAAAAAAAATTTTTAGCCACTAAATTTAGCATCCATTGATGATTTTTGCTTTAAACAATTATTAGTGTGATAGTTTCCAAACGGTATTTTACTAATTCTGTCATTCTTTCTGCACTTACTAATTGAAATTATACCATAAGACAGAGTTTTCCCTAGCCCCAAGTAATTTGTTTATTCATTTATGCATGTCAAGATGAATTTTTAGATTCTTATTTTCTTCTATGAATTAAGATTCACCATTTTGGGGGCATCTGAATGGCTCAGTCAGTTAACCAACTGACTCTTGATTTGGGCTCAGGTCATGATCTTGTGGTTCATGGGTTCGAGCCCTGTGTCGGGCTCAGCACTAACAGTGTGGAGCCTGCTTGGGATTCTCTCTTTCCCTCTCCTTCTGTCCCTCCCTGACTCTCTCTCCCTCTTTCAAAAATAAATAAATAAAAAAAAATAAAAATTCATCAGTTTTATTATTACATATTATATAGCTATTTATCATTACATATATTTATCATATAATATATATTATTATATTATATACTTATCATCATTTGTTATATTATCCCAGATTTGACCAATGGGAGCTTCTCTAACATTGCTCTGTGTCCTTTAGATATGTCCTATCATTTTTCTTTAACACTTTATTACTAGTATCACAAGATGGTTCCAAGTTCTGGTATGTTCCCTGCCCATCTCTGAAATCAGTAATTTTTCCAAGAAGCAATAGTTCCTTTTATAGGAAAATAGTATTTAAGAAGCAAGATTTGGTGCTATTTGTGCTTACTGGTAGAGGGTCCTTTGAATGTTTGGTATCCTCATTGACTCTCAGAAGACTGAGTTAGGTGATACATTTATTTATACATACACACATAAATTCTACAGAGTTAGAGATAGATATGGATATAGATGTGGGGTGTGTGTGTGTGTGTGTGTGTGTGTGTGTGTGTATCCTAAGGCTCATGAGCTCATAATTACCTCTAATTCCAATCTAACATTCTAACATTTCAGGAATTTTGCTAACCTTTGCCCTGACTTTATTTGTAACTTTCCTTTCCCTAAGCGAAAACCCCAACATTCATTACCCACATCCTATATCTTTATTTGTTCACTCCTACAATGTACATAAACTTGTGTCACAATTGCTAACTCATGCCACTTTGAAAAACCAGCCTACTAAGTATAATACATTTATACTTAATTTTGTGTTCTTTTGTTCTTTAGCCTTAAAACATACAGTCAAAATAGTATGTTCCGAAGTTATTTTGGTTTGTTTTACTTGCCAACCACACCATACACTTTGAATGTGATTACATTACTTATTTGAAATACAGTTAAATTCCTTTATTTTGTTTGTATCCATTTTGGTTCTCCTATTATTGTTTATTTGTTTGTTTGTTTGTTTAGTATGAGAAAAAGTAATATGGTTCTAAAATTCACAACTACAAAAAAGTATAATCAGAGAAGTGTTATCCCCATCCCTATCCAACCTATCTTTTCTATTCCATTTGTACCCAGTCTCAGTAGTTTCTGCTTTACCCTTCCTCTGTGTCTTTCTGCACAACTGAGCAGATAAGTGTACATTTTCTCATTTCACCTTTCTACATAAAAGGTGGCATCCAATAATGCACTGTTACATTTAGCAATATGTTTTGGAAATCACTCCATTTCAGATTATACATACCTTCCTCAGCTCTTCCCTTTACAGCTACAAAGTACTCCATTGTTTGACTGTAGCATAGTTTATTCAAATATCTCCTATATATGTGTATTTAAGTTGCTTCTAATTACAAATGATGCAGGAGTAAATAACTTTGCACAGATATATTTTCATATTGTTGGAGGAGTATCTTCAGGGTAAATTCCTGGAAGAGATACTGCTGGGTCAAAAGAAAGTACGTGTGTATTTTTGCTAGATGCTGTGAAATTCCCTTTCAAAAGAGTTGTACCAGTTTGCATTCCCCATAAAGTGAACTTTCCTATTTCTTCACAGCCTTGCCAAAATAATGTATTTCATATTTTTAATTTGCAACAATCCAATATGTTAGAATTGTTATCTCAATATAGCCTTTTCTGTTTCTACTTCTTAAAAAAATCTTTAAGGTAAAATTGATATACAAAAACTATATTTAATGCATGCAAATTTGATGAATTTGAACATATGCTTATATGTGTGAAACCATCACAACAATCAAGGTAACAGACATATCCATCACCTCTAAAAGTTTCTGTGTGTCCCTTGGTTGTTCGTTGTAGAAAGAACACTGAACATGAGGATTATCCTCTGAATTTTAAGTGCCCAGTACAGTATTGGTGACTATAAACACCACGCTCTACAGCAGATTTCTAGAACTAATTCATCTTGTATACCTGAAAGTTCACCAAACTCCACACCCGAAAAACAAATAATCCAGTGAACAAATCGGCAGAAAACATGAATAGACACTTCTCTAAAGAAGACATCCAGACGGCCAACAGGCACATGAAAAGATGCTCAATGTCACTCCTCATCAGGGAAATACAAATCAAAACCACACTCAGATACTACCTCATGCCAGTCAGAGTGGCCAAAATGAACAAATCAGGAGACTATAGATGCTGGTGAGGATGTGGAGAAACGGGAACCCTCTTGCACTGTTGGTGGGAATGCAAACTGGAGCAGCCACTTTGAAAACAGCGTGGAGTTTCCTCAAAAAATTAAAAATAGATCTACCCTATGACCCAGCAATAGCACTGCTAGGAATTTACCCAAGGGATACAGGAGTATCCCTTGCATACTTGATGCATAGGGCCACTTGTACCCCAATGTTTGCAGCAGCACTTTCAACAATAGCCAAATTATGGAAAGAGCCTAAGTGTCCATCAACTGATGAATGGATAAAGAAATTGTGGTTTATATACACAATGGAATACTACATGGTAATGAGAAAGAATGAAATATGGCCTTTTGTAGCAATGTGGGTGGAACTGGGGAGTATTATGCTAAGTGAATTAAGTCATAGAGAGAAAGACAGATACCATATGTTTTCACTCTTATGTGAATCCTGAGAAACTTAACAGAAAACCATGGGGGAGGGGAAGGAAAAAAAAAAGTTAGAGAGGGAGGGGGCCAAAACATAAGAGACTCTTAAAAACTGAGAACAGAGTGTTGATGGGGGGTGGGAGGGAGGGGAGGATGGGTGATGGGTATTGAGGAGGGCACCTGTTGGGATGAGCACTGGGTGTTGTATGGAAACCAATTTGACAATAAATTTCATATTAAAAAAATTTTTTTTAAAAAGAAAAAAAATGTCTTTTATTTAAATAGTATTCACAGAAAATTTACTTCAAGAGACAAAACAGATGAACATAAGGGAAGGGAAACAAAAATAATATAAAAACAGGGAGGGGGACAAAACAAGAAGGGATTTATTATTTAAAGCAGAAACAGGGGTATCTGGGTGGCTCATCTGTGCTGACATCTCAGAGCCTGGAGCCTTCTTCAGATTCTGTGTCTCCCTCTCTCTCTGCCCTTCCCCCCTCTCACACTCTGTCTCCATCTCTCTCAAAAATTAATAAACATTAAACAAGTTAAAACAATAAATAGAGCAAAATAATACCAATGTATTATAGGATTTATAAAATAAGTAGAAATATAATGCATAACAACAGGATAAAATCTAGAAGTCAATAAATGGAAATATATTATAACTTTCTTGTACTACAGTGTGAAGTAGTATGATACTTCTTGAAGGTAGACAGTAGGCTAGAAATATATACTATTAAACTTGAAATCTTTCTCACACCATTCACAAAAATAAACTCAAAATGGATAAAGGACCTAAATGTGAGACAGGAAACCATCAAAACCTTAGAGGAGAAAGCAGGAAAAGACCTCTCTACCTCAGCCGTAGCAATCTCTTACTCGACACATCCCCAAAGGCAAGGGAATTAAAAGCAAAAATGAATTACTGGGACCTTATGAAGATAAAAAGCTTCTGCACAGCAACCAACAAAACTAAAAGGCAACCAACGGAATGGGAAAAGATATTTGCAAATGACATATCGGACAAAGGGCTAGTATCCAAAATCTATAAAGAGCTCACCAAACTCCACACCCGAAAAACAAATAACCCAGTGAAGAAATGGGCAGAAAACATGAATAGACACTTCTCTAAAGAAGACATCCGGATGGCCAACAGGCACATGAAAAGATGTTCAGCGTCGCTCCTTATCAGGGAAATACAAATCAAAACCACACTCAGGTATCACCTCACGCCAGTCAGAGTGGCCAAAATGAACAAATCAGGAGACTATAGATGCTGGAGAGGATGTGGAGAAACGGGAACCCTCTTGCACTGTTGGTGGGAATGCAAATGGGTGCAGCCGCTCTGGAAAGCAGTGTGGAGGTTCCTCAGAAAATTAAGAATAGACCTACCCTATGACCCAGCAATAGCACTGCTAGGAATTTACCCAAGGGATACAGGAGTACTGATGCATAGGGCCACTTGTACCCCAATGTTCATAGCAGCACTCTCAACAATAGCCAAATTATGGAAAGAGCCTAAATGTCCATCAACTGATGAATGGATAAAGAAATTGTGGTTTATATACACAATGGAATACTACGTGGCAATGAGAAAAAATGAAATATGGCCTTTTGTAGCAACGTGGATGGAACTGGAGAGTGTGATGCTAAGTAAAATAAGCCATACAGAGAAAGACAGATACCATATGGTTTCACTCTTATGTGGATCCTGAGAAACTTAACAGGAACCCATGGGGGAGGGGAAGGAAAAAAAAAAAAAGAGGTTAGAGTGGGAGAGAGCCAAAGCATAAGAGACTGTTAAAAACTGAGAACAAACTGAGGGTTGATGGGGGGTGGGAGGGAAGAGAGGGTGGGTGATGGGTATTGAGGAGGGCACCTTTTGGGATGAGCACTGGGTGTTGTATGGAAACCAATTTGTCAATAAATTTCATATATAAAAACAAACAAACAAACAAAAAAAACCTTGAAATCACCACTAAAATATTGTAACAGGAGGTCATAACTAATAAGCCAAAAAAGAAGATAAACAGAATTATAAAAAATAATAAAAGAAGACAGTAAAAAGGAGACAGGTAACAAATAATGGATGGTACATACAGGAAACAAATAGCAATTGAAAAGTAAAGACCATCCAATTAGATAAAAAGCAAAATCCAACTATATTTTGCTGATGAGAAACCCACTTAAAATGTAGACATAGACAAAGACATAGACAGATTAAAAGAATAGAAAATATATACCATGATAACGCTGTATTAATAAAAACAAAAAGTTTGGAGCAAAGACCATTAGCAGGGAAAAGGAGGATGACTTAATTGTGAGTGACAAAGCATATGATATTATGATATGGTATGATGTGACACATATTATACAAGATGATATAGAAGATGAAAGTCATCAATGTTTTTACACCCAATAACACAGCTTCAAAATACATGGAGCAAAAACTAACAAAACTTCAAGAAAAAATAGACAAATTCACAACTGTAGTCAGAGATTTCAATACCTGTTTCTCAATAACTGATGGCTGTGTCTCTTCAGAGATTAATTGTATCTATCCAAAAGTTTAAGGACCATCTTTATATTCAATTTTTTATTGTCTATCCATGTGTTTTGTTCCTTGTTATAGAATATTTTTGACCTGTTTTTCCTTCAATTTTCAAGAGTTGCTTATATATTAGGGATGTAAGCCCTTCATCTTTGATATAAGTGCAAATATTTTCTCTCGGTTTGTCAGTTGTTTTTTGGCTTCATTTATGGTCTTTTCTGACATGCAAATATTGTTATGTATTCAAATCTTAAACTCTTTTCTTTTATGATCTCTATTTTGAATCATAGTTATAAAGCCTTTCCTAAGTGGATGATGGGTATTGAGGAGGGCACCTGTTGGGGTGAGCACTGGGTGTTGTATGGAAACCAATTTGACAATAAATTATAGTTAATATTAAAAAAAAAAAGCCTTTCCTTACACCAACGTTTAGGAGGAATTCATCTGTTTTCTTATAGTATATATTTTTCACGTTTTTAATTGTTAGATCCCTGATCCATTTGTAATTTACCCTTTTGTATGGTATTAAGTAGAGATCTGTTAACTTTTTTCTTTTTCCCTTTTTTTAAGTTTATTGATTTATTTTGAGAGAGAGAGAGAGTGAGCATGTGTGCGTGTGCACACAAGTAGGGAAGGGGTAGGGAGAGAGAGGAAGAGAAAGAATTCCAAGCAGGCTCTGAGCTCAGCACAGAGGCCGATGTGCAGCTTAATCCCAGGAACCATGAGATCATGACCTGATCCGAAATCAAGAGTCAGACTGCTTAACATACTGAGCCACCCAGGTGCCCCATGTTAACTTTTTTCAAATGGCTAGCCAGTTGTCCTAGCATCATATTAAAAAGTTTCGTGATTTGAAACGCTAACTTCATCATGTACTAAATTTCTAGATATTTAGTGTATTTATGGACTTGGGTTTATTTACGAACTTTAATTTCTATTTCTCTGGTTTATTCATTTGCCATTACTATGTTGTTTTAATGTCGAGTAAGACTACTCCACATACACACAGTGTGGTTTTAAAGTATATTCCTGGAAATTCTTGCATATTTGTTTATCCATGTGAATTTTAGTATCAACTTGCCCAGCCCCATTATAAAAGCTTGATAGTTTGGGGAATGTGTTAAATTTATAAATGAACTTATGAAAAATTGACCTCTTCATGATGTTTAGTTACCTTATACATCAACAGAGGGTATCTCTGCATTTGTTCAGGTGTACTTTTGTATCTTTAAGGAACAGTTTAAGGCTTTTTCATGTAAAATTTGTAGTGGAAATGCCTCTAGTCTGTAAGTAGACTGCACACTTTAGGACTAGAGTATATATAGAGAGAGTATATAGTATATAGTGTGTGTGTATATACTATATACTATATACTATATACTATATACTATATACTATATATATATAGTATATATATATATATATATAGATATAGATATATATACTATATATATATAGTATATATATATATATATAGTATATATATACTATATACTATATATTCTCTCAATCATGTTGAGAGAAAAATCCATAATTTCTGACAATGGTTTAATATTAAGGATATATAAAGGACTCCTACAACTCAACAACAAAAGGCAAGCCAATTTAAAAAGGGGGAAGGATGTGAATAGACATTTCTCCAAAGAAGACCCACAAATGGCCAATAATCATGTGAAAAGATGCTCAAGATATTAGTCATTAGGGAAATGCAAATCAAAACCACAGTGAGATATCACTTCATACTACAATGGCTATAATTTAAAAAAACCCAAGTATTTGAAAGGATGTGGAGAAATTGAAACTCTCATAAATTGCTGGTGGAAAGGAAAATTGGCGTAGCCACTTTAGAAACACTTTGGAAGATCGTCAAAAAGCTACACATGGAATTACCAATGACCCAACAATTGCATTATTAGGTATGTACCCAAAACAATGAAAAACAAGGACTCAAATAGATATTTATATGCCAGTGTCATTGCAGCTTTATTCATAGTAGCCACAAGGTAGAAATAACAAGTGTCCATTAACAGATGAATGTAAATGGATAAAGAAAATGTGATACACACACACACACACTGGAATATACACAAAGAAATATTATTCAGTCATAAAATAAAGTTCTGATACATTCTACACATGGATGAACCTCAAAAACAATATGCTAGGTAAAATAAGTCCTACACAAAAGTACAAAAATTGTACGATTCTATTTATATAAAATATATAAAATAGGTAATTTCATGGAGATAAAAAGTAGACTAGAAGTTACCAAGGGTTAGGAGGAGGGGAAAATGGTAAGTTATTGTTTAACGATTACAGGGTTTCGGTTTGGAGTGATGAAAAAGTTTTGGAAATAGATAGTGGTGATGGTTGTATAAAACTGAATGTAATTAATGTCACTGAGCTGTACATTTAAAAATCATTAAAATGACATATGTTATGTTACATATATTCTACCACAATAAAAATAAAGAACCTGTCAATTTCTACTGGGTATGTTTATCAAAAATGGGTATTAGCTTGTTGAAAGTGTTTTCATCATCTATGGAGATAATTCCACTACTTTTTTTCTTATATCCATTAATATATTTTATTTTATTGATGGGATTTCTAATATAAAACCAAGCTTGCATTCCTAGCATTATTCCCACTTGGTCATGATGTAATCTGTTTTTAATGTTGTGTTTGATTATATTTGTTAATATTATATTTTGTGGGTTTCCATCAGTATAATAAAATTGGTTTGCAATTTACTTTATGGTACTATTTTTATTAGTCTAGGTATAATAGTGTATTTACTTCATAAAAACAATAAGGAAGATTTTCTCCATTTTCAATATTCTGAAATGATTTATGGACCATTGGGACTATCTGGTGTTTGAAGATTTGGTAGAATTCCCCTGTGAAACCTTCTAAGTCTAGTGCATTTTGTAAGGTATTTCCTTGCTAACTTTATTTCTTCTATGGAAATCAATATCTTTAAGTTTTCTGTCTTCAAGGGGTCAGTTTGGTAATCTGTATTTTCCTAGAAAATTATCTATATTATCTAAGTTTTCAAATTTATTTGCATACAAGTCTGAAAAGGTTGCAAATTTTTATAATTTCCTCCATTTTAATTGTCATTTGCCCTTGTTACTTGATATTTTGTTGTTTATGCTTTTACTTCTTTTCTTGATTAATTTAGCTGGTAGTTTGTATTTTTCAGTTTTTTAAAAGATATTTTGAATTATTAATTAGATCAACTCTTTTTAAATTCTCTACCACATTAATTTCTTCTTTTATCTTTATTACATCTTTCCTTGTGCTTTCCTTTTGTTTGTTGGTTGGTGTTTTTTCTAGCTTTTTTAAGGCTTAGAATTTAATTCATTTATTTTCATTCTTTAATTTTTATTGATAAAATGAATTACATTAATAAAATTGAATTTTCCTCTGATCACCATGTTACTTGCGTTCCATAGATTCCAAAATGTAGTGTTTGGTTATAATTATTTTGTAAAATTCTGTAACATTCAAGGGAGCCTGGGTGGCTCAGGTCATGATCTCGTTGCTTGTGAGTTCGAGCCCTGCGTCAGGCTCTGTGCTGACAGCTTGGAGCCCGGAGCCTGCTTCAGATTCTGTCTCCATCTCTCTGCCCCTCCCCTGTTGGCGCTCTGTCTCTCTCTGTCTCTCTCTGTCTCTCTCTCTCAAATATAAAATAAAACATTTAAAAATTTTAAAAAATTCTGTAACATTCAGAGTGTATTTCCCCTTTTGACCAAGCGCTGTGTAACAGAAGTTTTTTCAATTTCTAAGTGTAAGGGCCACTAACTTAAAATTTTGCTTATGATCTAAGTTTCTGTATTCCACTCACGATCGCAAATCTCTCCCATTACAAAAACTGCATAAGTTGTAAAGACCTTTCTAGAACAATATAAGCTGATTTTTAAAACATAGAGATCAAAGAAAGGGGGAGGGGAATTGGTCAACTATACACTTCACAAATAATAAACCCATCAACAGTTACTATTTTTGAACACCACCAGCTTCTCTACTACAACATCCCTTTACTACACTGAATGTGACCGCCGAACTGAAATATAAACTGCACAAATAAACTGGCTCAAAACAATATAAAGTGTATATAAGTTCCACTGTATCACTGGAATTTAAAAGTTTATTCTTTCTTTACGGACTAATGCATTTTTACAGTCTTTAACAAAACGTGTAATTTAGTCATTATTTTAAACCAATCAATATTTTATATAATGATTGTTTAGATGTAAATAGGTAATCTGATTTTAAACCTTGATGGTAAACATTTCTAGAGAATACTGCCATAAGATATAATTCAAAAATGCCATTTAATAAGTGAAATACATTGGACCAAACTAAGTTCCCACACACATTCAGAAGAATTTCTAGGAACTTTGTTTTATCTCCTGTCCTCTAAAGACATTTTCAGTCTCTCCACTATGTAACTCCATCCAGCACAGTGTTATTTTGAGAAGCAAAGTCCCTGAAGAAGATGCTGCCCTTGAGATTTTTTTGTATAAAAATGGCACTTATATCTTAGTGATCAAATGCCTTTTTATGGCTTACGTCAAAATGTTACTTGTAAATGTGAGACAGAGGTACTGAATGATACTTTCCCATCAAGAATCAAAGGAGCAAAATTCCTGATTATGAAGGCATATCAAAACTAATTCACAAATTTCCCTCCACCAATTTCTAATTAAATGAGCAAAGTTAACTAAAATTCAGCAAAAAAGAAAAAAGAAAAAAAAATTCACTAATAGCACCAAACAAGAAAAGCAAAATAACTAAATGTAATAAACCTTAAAGGCTGGCAATCAAGGAAAGAAACAAAAATGCTAAGAATTGTCAACAATATTCCCAAATCTAGAGGGAAACAAAACGAATGAGTTTTGTTACTTTTTTCATCTTCAGCCTGAAATGTAGTAGAAAAGAAAACTGGGAAGAAATAGTTTATAGATAAGTAAACAAGAAGTCTATTTTTTCTCTGACAGATACTAAGATTCTCGGTTGACACACAAATTTTGCGAATGGCTCAAAAAGTATCCTCCTGAATGAATGACAAACCTTGACCCCATTCCCAATTAGGTGGATTGAACTATGATATAGGGCAAGTCATGAAATCTCAGAAAAGATAGCTCAACCCAAAAAATCGCTACAAATTGCCTCAGCTGAGTTCTCCCCACTTCTATCTCACTATCTCTCACCCCTGAGAAATAATTTTCCCAGACTTCCAAACAGAAAAAGCAAAGGACCAACAAAGGGGAAATATATACAAAATCTTGAAAGAGAAGAAAGCATGACCAAGAATATTATGCTGATAAAAGATGTCATTGACAAATGAAGATGAAAGGCAGGTGGACTAAACTGTGATAGAACATTGGAAATATACTACAGCTCTAAACCCTTCTTGGGGTTGGGAAAAAAAGCTTCTCAAAAAATGAAATTCCACCAATTAAGAGGGAAAGTGAAAATGAAGTAAGAAAAACAAAAGTTGTGGTAAAAGACACACTAAACAACTAAAGGAATGATGGTGACAAAACAAATGTAAATGTTAAATACCTAGACAATGCAAAACCAGTAAAATACCAAACAAACAAAATCAGAGGTGGGTGGTAAATATTTGGTAGAAAACGTAAAAAGTATATAATGTCCTTGTCTTTCTAAACAGGAAGCCAACTGTTTCTTTTAAAAATAAATATGTAGCTTTAAGAAAACATAATGAGAAAACCTCTTAATTTTTTATAATGCCTCCTCCCTCCACCCCCCTTTTTAAACCTTAAGGGGAATCTTTTAGCAAATATTATGTCCAATGCTAAAAATAAACATTTATTTGGGATTTAGCAACTCCTTTACCTCCACTTCAGTTTCTTTTCTATTAGAATCAAGTAAAATGCAATGTATCCATTTCTATTTACAATGGAATCTACAGTATAACCCCATTTTTACAAAAGTTTTTCCATCTAACAATTCAGCCTGCTACCCACCCACTCGTCTATTAAGAAAGATACCTATCTAGGGGTGCCTGGTGACTCAGTCGGTTAAGCTTCTGACTTCAGCTCAGGTCATGATCTTGCAGTTTGGGAGTTCAAGCCCTGCATTGGGCTCTGTGCTGACAGCTCAGAGCCTGGAGCTGCTTCACATTCTGTGTCTCCCTCTCTCTCTCTATACCTCCCCCGACTCATGCTCTGTATCTCTCTCTCTCTCTCAAAAATGAGTAAACATTAAAAAAATAAATAAAAAAAAAAGAATTATAGTTATCTAATATTAACTATGGTGTTTTCTGTGGTATTAATTTTTCTGCTTTTTATTTTCATGTTTTTCTACTTTGATTTCTTCCTCAAAAGGATAAATCTTTAATAAAAACAATAGAATTATTTTTCTTAAAAAACAAACTGAAGCAAATATGCAATAGACTAACTTTGTTTAATCCTGGGTGATAAGACTAGATGATTATTCCCTTCTTTGCATTTTTATGAATTTGTTTAATTTTTAAAAACAACAACAAGATTAAAGGTGCTATATTCATCATGTTGCCTGAAACTGAGGTTAGTCCTTAGCACATAAAGTGATACCACAAAGGTCACAATTAGACTTCTTCATTCTTAAGTATTTTTAGAGAGCTAACTTACAGACAACAGGCAAACTCTCAACTCAGCCATTGCCCCTAGGTCAATTATTAGACCTTTCAGTTCTAAGTGACAAATTACCAGCCCCTATTCTTCTGGCACAGAAATGCAATGCAAAGAGGCATTAAAAAGCTGTAACTCTTACTTTTAAAATCTTATTACTTCAGAAAAAAAAAGGAAAAGAAAGAAAAAATTAATCGACACAGAGTGGCAAAATCTTAAAAATCGTATGATCTAAGTAATGGGTACATGAAGGTTCATAATACCATTCTCTCCATCTTTTTGTATGCTTTAGTTTTTATAGTACATGTTCTCAACTCTCCCTTATATATTTCATAAAGTAAGGATTCCCTGCAATTCATAAGTTCAACTTGAGAACAAAACACCTCCTCCTTTGGGGATTTAAGCCAGTTGGTCATTAACATCTTTTGTGAATTATTTTGATTAAATAATTAGATATTTTCCCTCCTATCACCTAAGATCACTTGCACAAAGGGCCTTTTAAATTTTACTGAATGGGACATTTCAAGAAAGGGCAGTCAGGGACAGGAATAGGGTTGAAGGAGGGGCAGCAACCTACACAAGGACAGCAAGTATGTATTTCACTTCCTTTGAAAATTTGTCTAGTTTTTTGATATCCTTTGAAATAATTTCATACACTTAGTTTTCTTCACAGCAGAAAGTAAGTACCCTCTTAGACACTGTCTTACAAATGGTAAAAAATATAAATGAATATTATACTTCATACCTGCTTGTTGCCTTCTGGTAGTCTTTTGTTCTATTTGAACTCACAGTGTTAATAATAACTAATAGTTACTGAGTATTTGATATCATAATGCTCAATATAATATGCTATATCTTGATATGATATTGCATGATATGATATCAAGCACTTGATATGTAAGAACTCCATTAATATTTACAAATCTCTGAGACAAGATCAGAGAAATTAAGAAAGTTCCCCAAGAGTCAGATAGCTAACATGTAGTAGAAATGGAATTCTAACCCAAGCAATCTGAGTCTAGAACCTAGCCTTTTAACTACTAAATTCATGTTTATCAAACCTATTTCTACTATTTTCTGTAAATGCCACTCAAATTTCTGTATGAGAGGACACAAAAATATAACTCCCCAGATTTACAAAAAATATGTGTAAGTCTTCCCTCAGAAAAGTTAAAGATTCTGCCAGAGAAAAGGAGCAAGATTAGTTCAAAACAACTAAGCTAGAATTATAGTCATGTAACAGATTCTGTTTTCTGGCAATCCAAAGCCACACATTTGCTTTACTAGTCTCCTTTACTAGGGTCATTGGCCATGTGACCTAGATCTAGACAATGAGACAAAGGAAGAAGAATGCTTTGAGGCTTCTGGGGAAGATTTTCTTACCTCGGTTTTTTTTTTTTTTTAAAGCACATGGAAGAGTGCCCTGCCATGTATCATCCTCTGCTCCCTCTCTTAGCATGTGGGCTTCCACAGCCACCTTATAATGATGAAGGGAAGGCCAGAAGAATTGTAGGGATGCAGATCAAGTCTTAACATTGCTAACCTTCTATACCCAAACAGAAACTACTTATATATGGACTTCTTGTTACGTATGAAAATTAAACATCTATTTCTTTAAGCTAAGGAAGGTTGGATATTTTGTGAGGTTTTGTTTTATTTTATTATTGACACTTGCAGCCTAAAGCATCCCTGATGTAAGTTTTACCACTTAATAGTTATGCCACCTGAAATATATACAAAACTGAGCCTCAATTTTCTCATCTACTGCAAAGACTAAATGAGATAACATTTGAGAAACACTTCAGTTTTTACACAGAGTGTGTTACCTGGTAAAAGTTTAATCTAAGCCATAAATGTTCATCATGTCTAGAATTAAAGAACACTTTAGTGGGAGACACTAAATGTTAATCACTTTCACCACAGAATCTTAACTCCACATAAAGCCTACAAGGGGTATTGAAAGACTATGCCCCAGAAACTGAACTGGGTCCCCCCAAAATTCATACATTCAAGCACTAATCCTCAATATTATGCTATTTGACAATGGGGCGTGTAATTTAATTAGGTTGAGATGAGGTCATGAGTGTGGGGCTAGTGTCTTTATAAGAACACCAGACAGCATCCTCTCTCCCACTCCTCCCCTACTCCCACCATGTAAGGGCACAATGAGAAGGTAGATATCTGAAGCCAAGAAGATTGCTCTCACCAGGAAATGAATCAGCTGCTGTCCCAGTTTTGGACTTCTCAACCTCCAGAATTATGAGAAACAAATTTCTGTTAAGCCACCCAGTCTATGGTTTTCTGTCACTGCAGCCTACACTGACTAACATACTGTGTAAACAGCATCTCCCACAAAGAGGCCAATAAGCAGAAAGAAGAAACTGCACTGCTTAAGAAAGTCTAGCATCTTCCACAAGTGCTTAACAAAAGGTGATCCTCTTCATAGGCTACCTACTTTCCATTCATCTCTTGGCCTAGAGCAGTAACTAGCTCAAAGGCTCCCAACCTTCTTTGGATCAGGGGTGGAGAAAGCAAATCCCATATTCATTTATCTTCCTTTCCCCCTCTGCTGAAGGAAAGGGGATGTGGAACCCCACTTTACAGCCAATTTACTTATAGCTTACTATACCCCCTGATAGTTAATCACACTGGATTTTGAGCTATTCAACACTGTTTCAAATCTAGGTTCTGTCAATTATTAACTTTGTGGCCTTGTTTAAGTCAATGTTATCATTTGCAAAGTAGGATAATAATAGTATCTATATCTACTAAATGAGATCATGTATAAAAAGTACTTAGCTAGTGCCTGGTGTCACAGAAAGTACTTGATTAATACCATAGCTGAAAAAACATCATTGATAGGATCAATAATGAGCAAATTTTACCCAAATCTTATGAAATTTGGGGTCACCTCACCTCAACCATTTAAGAGGAAAGATAGGCGTAGGATGGACTGACCTCAACATCTACTACTGTTAGCCTAGCTTATTTTCAAAATGGCAAAGAATAAAAAAAATTAAAACAGAAAATGTGCAGTTCATTACAGATACCTTCCATTTAAATTAAGTGTCCCAAGTGAAACCTAGTTATTATCTACCTGAGAGTTTTCAAGTTAAAAACAAATAATGTTTCAAATACCTCAATGAGACATAATTACCTAATGAGTTTATTATCCCATAAACACTATAATAATTATGACCTATGGTACAAACATAAAAAAATACAATTGACTTTCTTCCTACAAATACAACACACTCCATGTGATCAAAACTGTACACTAGATGATATTACTCAGATCTCACAGTTTAGAAGCCAAACATTCTAACAAGCCTTAACTTGCACCTACAAATGGTTGGTGACTGCCCCTGTTCTTGGTAAAAACTAAACCAAGCACAGAGGTTGGGGGGCCCCAACACCAAGTTTAGAGTTTGGGGGGAAAACAAAGAAGAGGGGATAGATAGCCTAGACAGTGAAAGAAAACCTGAGGCTGTAAACAGCATGTTTTAACCAAACTCGGGCATGGATGAAGATAAAAACTACAAACTATTTGAATAGAGGCTCAGGTCCTGAATGACAGCAAATCCTTCTCTATTCTCAAGTGAGGCTAGAATACAGTCCTAAATCTGATAAGGCAAAGAAAACTCAGAAGACTCCAAAAGTGGAAACTCAAACGGAAAATACCAGTTGACAGAGACTTCATGTTCTTGTTCTCCTATGTACAGGTTTAATGGGTAAATGAGGAGTCAATTCCGTGTAGGGGAAAGAAAGCACAGGAAAACTCATGTGAGCTGAACCCACAAACACTCAAAAGCCTATGTGAATGTCTTTTTTCTTCTCTTTATAACTTCTGTCTACAATGAGACTTCAGGATTCCTGACTCTTGCGCTAGAACGCTGTAGTTCTACTTTACCATTCTTTCACTATGAAAGATCTAATTTATTTCAGTAACAATGAAAATGTCCCACCATTAAAATACCACAGTCGACACACCCTAAATGTCACAAAGGGAATTAGAGAAAAACAAGTCCAAAGGACAAACACTGGATACTATAAACTGAGACATAAAGTCATTTAAAACTTATTTTTAAATTTTTCAAACCTTTATATGACCTTATTTTAACTTATACAAAACAAAATAATCTAATAAATTCTGAGAAATTTAGGGTAAAGCACAGGTTTTATGTTATCTTCTGAAAATGACACTATTTAATGCCATACTTTTATATGATTACTTCTGAAGAGTTTGGCTATCATGGCTATATTCCTTTATATGCCATATATGGTAGCATGTATTTGAATTTCATCTTCACAATTACAGTGCTGCTTACTGCATATCTTTAAGAGGTGTTTCTTGCCTACCTACAAAAATATCATGCACTGGGCTTCTCAGAACCAATTAAAAACTTACATTTTTAAATAACAGCATTTTAAATAAGATATAGAGTGTCCATCTGCTGAAAGTAGCTTACAAATTGCACAGTTTAAGTATTGTAGGATAAAACACTTTCTGACCTAATTTCAAATTTTTATTTGATTTGGTTTTTGAAAACCAGTCAATTTTTCTTAAATTTATGAAGATAAAAATGCCAGTTTTGTTAAAACATATTTTATGCATTATAGCTTCATTACAGAGTAATGAAACTCTATACTGATGAGACATAGTAACTGTTGAAAAATCTACATTCTGATGCCATTTTCAGATTTTCCTTAACATAAATTAAATCAGAACAGGGTAAAGACGATTTCAAAGGACCCAAAACTTTAGTCCACCCATGTTGTTTGGATACATTATTTTCCGATGTGAAAGCAACAACAAAACCTATCAAGAAGGAAAAGTGACTTGATTTAAAAAAAAAAAAAAAAAGAGCAGTTTCTTTCTGAAAGCGTGACTCCAATAATCTTATTGGCCACACTATGGACATGTGTCTACGTTTTACGTGTTTATGTAAGTATTAGTTCTCTGAGATGTCAGTTTTGTCAAAAATGCAGATAAAGTAACTTTGATGCCCAAAATGGTATCAAATTAGTTTTCCCCACAAAAATTTTGGATTTGGCCCTTGATTTATCAAAAACAGAGACCTCTGTGAAAGGAGAAGCACTCAAATTGGTTAGCCCACCGAAACGCTAAAATAAAATAGAAAGTTATGATACTTTATTTGAGCTGATTTTTTTATAAGAACCGTATGTATGACTTTCACTTTCTAGAAAGTGGTTTTCTCTTGAACACACATCAGAACCATTCATCATAATATAATTGCAAGTTGTCAGTCAGGGCCGCACCCTTCGCTTTGTGGCAAACCGCCAACACATCTGTCAGAAGCACTCATAAGCTTCCGTGTGTTATTGTAATCCTCTACAAAGAGAACAAGCCCATTCACCGATTTCACATTTTCCAAACGAAACAATGACTTGCTTAAAACCCAATCCAAATGAAATTGTTGTGTTTCCCTACAGACCATGAGCTACTTTCTCACCAAGTGACTGATCGCACCAGTAGTTAAAGGGAATCATTTATGTTATATACAACTGATCTCTTTATGTACTGATACACATTTTTAAAAACAAGGAGGGGTGTCTACATTGTATGATTATGTGTATAAATATATTACATGCATATGTTTATAATTGCTTATATGAAAGATGGCAATAACATACTATTTCAATAAATTCCTTTTCCTTAAGTGTTCCCCTTCAGTCATGCAAACACTACATAGCGACAGAAATCAAACCCATTTCTAGTGAGAACAAAATGGGCTCTGGTATTATAGCAGGTCGGTTCAATTGCCATTGATTTAAATCATCCCTACAATCTGAAAGAATCAACTCTCAACAGAGTGGCATAGTGAAAAGAGGATGGAATTTCTTGTAGCTACCTTCAAGCAAGACTTCAATAAAGACAGCTTTTTATTTTTTCACTCTGTATCTGATCTGCCAAAGAAGTTTCCAAGTATCAGGAGAAGTAAACTCTAAAAACTTGAACACCAACAGAATAAACCTCTTGTAAAAACAAACAAACAAACAAACAAACAAACAAAAAACTTAGATCCAAGGTGCCAAATGTTCACAAGTCATAACTTTTCAAATTGCTTTCAGTTGTATATATGTGTTCCATTGCTAACTTGCCTGCCTGCTTTCTCTCTCCATGTAACAGAGACCAGAATTACTATGTCAACGAAGCTTTTTTATGTTTATTTATCTGCAGATCTGAATGAAAAACACATGACTTACTGGTATCAGAGTTATGAGTATTATTTTCCTATAAGATGGAGCACCATTTTCTCACACGTATTTATATACATATGATTAAATATATTGATATATGATTTTTTCCTACTGTGTTTCTCAGAAATAAAATAAAGCTTTTCTAAATGATGGAAGTGATGGAAACAAAAACTCCAAACCTAGCAAAACTTTATCAGCTCTCAGTCAGCAGTAAAATATATATTTAATAGGTAAAACACATATTTTATAGTTACCTTAGAGTAACTATACCAAACACATAGATTCCATATTAAATCTGTTAATATCATACTTCAGTCAGACAAGTGAATTGTATCTATTTTTTTTTAATTTAAGGTTTATTTTTTTTGAGAGGCAGAGAGAGAGAGAGAGAGAGAGAGAGAGTGCATGAGTGGGGGAGGGGTAGAGAGAGGGAGACAGAATCCGAAGCAGGGTCTAGGCTCTGAGCCTTCAGCACAGAGCCTGAGGCAGGGCTCGAATTCACGAGCCACGAGATCATGACATGAGCCAGAGTTGGACACTTAACCAACCAAGATGCCCAGGCACCCTGACAAGTGAATTTTAACATTTTATCTTATTTAACCTCCATTTACTATATTATTTAATGGTGTCAAGTAGGTGACAATAATAACATCCCAACATTACAGAAGATTCAAAGGATAACTGTCCTAAGGTCATACAACAACAAAAGTTCCTATCTCTAGCTTCAAAAACATTCATGATATTAATCATGTATATTTTCACTTAATTATATGTACATGCAAATGTAAACACTAACATACATTATGTTATTTATAAATATACATACACACACACATACACACACACCCTTATTCCCACCAATATGCTCATTTGCTTAGAGACTGTTTCCAGTTAATTACTTCAGTGTAGTAATGTATCATAGAAGGAGAAACTCTGTGGGAAGCCAAAGCAACAAATGTAACTCACCAAAACTATCACTCCTAGGCACAATAAAACTTATCCAATGCTAGAAAAAAAGCTTGAATCTGTAATATTATTTTGTAATTAAGTGACAGAAATCGTTTTAAAATCATTGTAATTTGCTTAATGAAAAAAAAACCAATTCTTAAAATAATGTATATAATTAATCTCTGAATTCTTCGCATATTTATAAGATCTGGAAACTATTCCAGCTAAAGACCACAAGGTTAGGGTATCAGTAATGTAAGAAGAAATTAGCAGTTAAAAGAACACATTTCTATAATAACTTTTGATCCTAAGCAGTTTTTCAAGTCTTTTTGTAATTTTTAAAAATATATAAATAATTCATTATTGTTGAATCTTTTTTGTTATTACTTAGACAAAGCAAAAAAATGAAGTATGAATTTGGGAGTTATTTAAAGAAAAATCCGACTAACTAAAGACTGTCAAAACACATGTACATCAAAAAGCTATACATTTTAATAATTCTTTACTACTTATCTGCTATGAAAATTAAGAGTATTTTTAAGCCACCTTCCTAAAATTAATGCTTTCACTACTTGAAGTCTGATTATACACAAACACATGGATTTGCTTAATGTTTTGGCAAGATAACAATACAACTCTTTAAACTGCCCACATTAAATATGGTAGAATCAAAATTTATTTGCCGTTTTTATTACACGTATATACACACACATGTGTATATGTATACACACACAGAGTCCTAGATATATATGTGTATCTTTATATAGACCTTGTTGAAGGTCAACACCAGATATAAAAATAAAAATTTCTACTTCAATACCACTCAGTTCACATCAATTGAATGGCAATATCCAGACCACATTTCATGTAACAAATGACTCAAATGGTATTCATGTACGAAACAGGCAATTTTTATTACCTATAAATAATTTATAAAAAAGAAAATGTGGCAACTTAATTTTTAAAGATAGATTTGATTAAAAATGTTATAACAGAAATATAATATTAAAAACATTGTATGGAATTCTTGAATGATTTTAAAACAAAAAGTAGATGATTTCAGATATATTGCAGAGTAAAGGTGCCCAAAATAATTGTGCTTAAAAGGTGAAACAATTACTTATTCCAAATAGGATATCTCTAGATAGTTTATCAGGAGATGATTTTCTTTAAACCATAATTTACAAAAGGGATCATAAACACATACATACATACATAGACATACAATACTAACATAAAAAGACCTTCTCTAAAAATACTAAGAAATAATTTCTGTAGCTTTAATTTAATTTAAATTAAAGCTGCTAAAACTTATTTTAAGTCTTCTTTTTTAATTTTTTAATGCTGTTAAGCACTACATAGTACAAGAAATCCATCAAGTAAGTGAAAGAAGCAAACCTGTATCTATAACAAGAATGCTATATTTGCCATATTTGCTAGTATTATTTTGTTATGCTAAAAAATAAACTTCATTTCACAGTAATAATGTTCTATAATTTCATTCACTAAAAAAAAAGTTCCCTAGATCTATGTAATTGTCCTTTAAACAGCTATGGTTCAAAATAACTAAAATATCTCTGACATCTTGAAAGAAAAGATAAGGTTTGCTGAAAAATATAAAAGATGACCAAGTTCAGAATGCAATGATACAATTTCTAATGCCGATATTTAAATAATGTGCTTACATTTAGTAATGACATGGAAAGCTTTTTTCTTCTTAGGCTAATATTTACCAAAAAAGAAGTGTTATTTTCAACCCTAAAATGTTAACTCCAATTACCTAAGACTACAAATACTCTCCCTCTCAAGTCTACCAAATTGCCTCTGGTATCTATTGTAGTGGAGAACTGGGTGTTCATGCTAATCAAATAATCTAATTAACAGAGTTACTATATATTTATAGTACATGTGTTATTAATTCTCATAAAATTTAGGTTATTTTCAACTGAACATAATTTAGTTTTTATTGCTTCAGGAATTACTTCATAATTTGCAAATGTCATTGTCAAATCAAAAGGCAAAAATATCTGCTAAAAGTGTTCTGAAGGAATACAAATAAAACGAGTTTTAACTGTATTTACATATAGAAATATTACCAAACTTATACACTTTAAAGAAGAATGTTTTTGTTTTCTTCTATTCTTTATTCTATACTCTTCCTCCTTATTCATGCTTCCATCATAGAACTTACTATTTTATATTAATACAATTCACCCAACAGATATTTATTGATCACCTCCGATGTCCCAGGAAACATGCTAGATTCTAGAGAGTAAAAGGTAAATTAAACAAATAAGGTGCCAACCCCAGCTGAATTTCAATTAATAGGAAATACAGGCACATGATGAGGCAAATACAGAACTGTGTTAGAAGTGCTGTGGTAAGGAAGTACAGTTGCTATGGATGTCCACGTGTATGACTCTGCCCCCACATCCATATCAAACTTACTTCCTACAGCTTCCCATCTGGGCCTCTTCTGGTCCAGTTGTATTTTATTCCAATTTTTGTCCCATGTGCCTATCACTGTGCTCATTTAATCTGCTGAATATTTTAAATTATTTGTAAGTAATGATGAAACACATGTCCTAAGCTCTAAATACCTTCTTACGACTTCATATTTATGACCATTAGCACTATCTAATGTACATTAAAAAAGTACATATCATTTACTTCAATTATAATCTGTCATACAGAACAGATTATTCCAAGGTCTGTTTGGCAGGGTAGGTGAAGTCAAGTGAAGCTAACTGGACCTTAGATAAACCATACATCCCAGTTTTCTTTCATTGAATATGAGAAACAAAATAAATGACATAAGATCTTAATTAACTCAACTACAACAAACATAACAGTAACTGACCAGTTTTTTTTTTATTATTATTAAACTGATAGGAAAAGTAATTGTGAAAAAAATCATTCAAGAAGAAATTTAAAAATAAAAAATGTTCAGGGTATTCCTCAACTTTCCAGTGCCTGACATTGTACCTGGCACACAACAGGAACTCAATTAATATTTGTGAATGAATGAATGAATGAATGATCCACCCAGTTTCCATCATGCTGTATCACGTGATGATTATAAAGACTAAGTGATACCTCTGAGATGTTGTCTAATCCTAAATCAATAAAAACATATTCACTTATATTACCTATACTGACCTGCTATGACAGGAAAATTATCTAGAGTCTTAGGTAACATTTTCAATAGGTATGAAAAATAATGAGTTTTCTGATGAACCTTCAATAAATAATATCCATTTGCTTGCATTTTCCATTCTTTGATTTTCCTGAATAACCAAAATTTGGGTGTAGAATAATAACATTATAAATCATTTTCTGTTACATGCCTTACAAAATGGCAAAATGTGTTATTCCAACATAAAAATACTCACAAATTTAAGAAATTGAGCTTCTTGAAATGTAGCTTAATTTAATAGATTTTTTTTTAAGGAAAAAGAATTTTCAGTTATTGTCTTATTTAGTGCTTCTGAAGAGGGTTTCCTTCTCTAACAAGAAAACTCCTTTTCAGGGCCCACTGTAATTGTCAGAATAAGGCACTAGATAAAAGTATCTTAGTATGTACTGGGATCAGTGCAACTTAGCCTTGTGGCTAAGCAATGACAACAACAAAAGTCTGATGACCTTTTGTGAACTGTCAGTGACTTCCCAATAGGCACAACTGAGAGAAGAGCTTGTTAGTAAATAGCAAGGGCAGGAATGCTCCAGGAGAATCCTGTAAACCAAACTGCAGGTCAAATTGCCTTAACTAAGATATTCCTATCTTTAATATGATGATCAATATGTTCAATAAAGCATTAATGGGCTACATGAATTGTGATGCAGAGTGCTGTCTTGTAAAAGGGAAATGCTAGCAGGCATATTCTGAAAAATTGCAAAGTGCTTTTATCATACTCATCCTATTTCCTGTGCTTTGTCCCTATATACCATTTTTCAATCACTGCAGCTTCATGCTCATGTATCATAAAAGAATACAAAAGAGAAATGTTAATATCTATTAAGTAGTGGCAGCAGAAATTTGGATGTCTACTCTATTTAATCTTCTGTATGTTTCACTTATTTCATAATTTAGAATTTTAAAATTAAACTTTAAACAAGCCAAAAAAAAAATGATGGGCTAGATGAAGTGAGAAAGGCAAGTATTGGTAATTTTTGAAGGTACATTATGGGTGCATAAGGGCTCTTATATTCTCTACTTCTGTGTAATTTTGGAAATTTTCTATATTATAAGGTTCTTCTTTAACAAAAAAATGATTATTATGAAAAATCAAAATCAAGATTTGAGAGTGTTTCAAGCAACATGAAAATAGAAATGTACTTGTTGCTATTGTTGATATGGTCATGTAGATGAATCTGTGAAATGTAAACTTGTTATTCTGATGAAATAAGTCACTCAGGTGCAGATTATTTGATTCAGAATTTGGAGGCAAAGGGACATGCTATAGTGTGTTATACCATCTCTTTCCATCTCTCCTTCTTTTACATCTCCTCTCTCTCTTTCTCTCTTTCTGTCTCTCTTTGGCACACACACACACTCTCCTCCTAAACTGACTATTCCTGTCCTAAAAGAACCACCTCCCACCTTGAAGACAAATTAGCAATGCTCAAATAAAGCATAGGCCAATGAGTTTACCCAGTCCTAATCAGATGAACCTGTAATGCAAGACAGCTTAAGCAGAGGGTCGCATTACACCCAACTACTCTACCTGGACATCATACTTGTCATGTTGAATGGCAACATGGAAGAATAGAAAGAAAGGTTACTAAGTAACCTGAATTTTTACTTCAGCTTCCCATTTATAGATATTCAACATATTAATCATTAATTTCCTCACTTCTAGAATAAGGTAAGAACAAAGCCTCCTCTTCTTTCCACTAAAAGTTTTTATTAAACTCAAATAATATGTGTGAAAGCTCTTCACAAACTGTAAACTACAGTACTAGGTACAATGAGAGCATCATTAAACTAACAAAATAAGACCTAGAGAATTCCTGGTGTATCCATTTACATAAAATAAAACCATTATGCATTTGACCCTGCACACATAGAAGCTTTGTAAGGCCTTGGGTACTGTCAGAGGGTTCCTGAGTTTCCCACTGATTCTGAAATAGTGAGCAGGGAAGAAGACAGATGCATTGCAAATGAAATTTAAAATGTCTTGAAGCTCAAAAACAAACAAACAAATGAAATATCTTAAAGCTCAAGTACATTGAATTTGCACTAAAAAGAGAAGGGGAGAAACTGAGCCAAGCTTCCAAAGCTTGAGTGTCTCCCTCACCTTTATATATACCCTGCAGGCTTCATGCTGCCTTTCAAACTTTAGGGTTACACTGGTTATTCATTAGCTGGATTTTACCTAAAAAATGTTCAGGGGAGAGAGCAGAGAAAAGACAGAAGTACAGTGAAATTTCCCAAGGGTCCAATGTTCCCTGGAATGGCTCTGATTCAGAAGATTGCCTTCCCAAAATACCCGATTTCTTCAAAGCCTTGCTCAAATCAGGACTATGCTAAGGCCTAGTCTACCAACCTATGTGAATTTACAAAGTTATCCTCTTATGGATCAGCCCCCTAAATACTTCATCTTGTCTCGGTCCACAAACCCTGGTGTGCCTGTTCACTTGATACATTTTCTAGTCCCATTTTACATTCCCAAACTCATAACAAAATGGCGTATTAGCGTTGCTAGTTTGGGCATTAGATATAGTAAGTATATGAAAGAGTAGTTGTCACAAATGGATATCAAAGTGGAGAGAGTAGATATGACTTAAGCTGGAATTTTCTTCAAACCTTTCTAAGAAATGTTATATTCCTACACACCTTCGAGTAAGATATTCTAGGGCTCATTCATTCATTTATTCATATTTTAAGAAACATTATTAATCATATACTATATGTAAGGCTATGAAGGTTTTCAATGGTATACCAGGCAGTGAAATGTCATAATAGTTCAGTTGTCATAAAGTACATTCTGATGCCCCAGTGCAATAGAATGTCTCCATATAGAAGCTATCCTTTGACAAAGGGGAAGTATTTTATACAATACTTTCTTTTCCAGAGCACATCCAGAAATCCACAATTCTAATTTGTCTCACACTTATTTCTGTCTCTATTAAACAAATCATATTTAACATGAATTAATCCAAAGTATAATTTTCTACAAATTAAAATGAAAGCTAATTTTTTACCTTTGCTTTTTAAAATTTCAACCGACAAACTGATGTTTATTTAAAGGTCAGATAAAATATTATAATGAATTCTTACCTTTAAATATCTTTCTCTCAATGGGTTTATTGAGGAAAAAATTTAAGTAATAGCACCAAAACAAATTGTAAGAATTAAAACAAAAATTTTAATCAACCAAGAAAATAGTTTTCACTAACTATTCATATAGTTAAAAACCATTATTACTCCCTCCTAAAATCAGTTACATGAAGTAAGGTTAAGACTGTTCTCAACATTTTTAAACAAGATTACCTAACAGCGATTGGAGTAAAAATCATTTTATTTCATCCAACAACCAGGCTGCTTGAATGGAAACTGAGGTGCAGAGTATGCAATCTGTATATGTGAAGTAACAAGTTTGGCATACTTTGGAGGCTTGTAAAATCTTCTCTTTGAGCATGGGTAGGTCAGGAGTTTCATCTTTTAAATAGCTAAGGTTTTCAGCAGGCAGTAAATAATGTGAGTTCGAAAAGAACTCGGGTATCTCACTTTTATCTTTTTAATCAAGAGTCAGATTGCTATGCCTAAAGACATTTTCCTCCTTCAACTTAAAGAAATGAACATGTCAGATTAGATAAATCACTAGACAGCTGCTAACAAAAACCCTAGGTGTGCCTCTTCACTTTACTAAAGCCCAGATGCATCTGAATCAAAGAATAAAAGAGCACGTTAAATGACAAACCCCCTAGAAAACTTTCTGGGTACATTTGGGCTTTATTCAGATCCTTTCCATTCTGCCTCTGACAAACCAGTCCTGGCTTTAAATCCATGTCTGAAATAAAACCAGAAGCTGATTGGCCCACCAGGAAAATGGGAAATTTCATGGGCCTAAAAGTCCAGTTGAAACTCTATACTGGCTATATCCCAAAGAACACCAATACTCATCTTCAAGGAAAGAGTGTAATGATGGAAATGGACTTCATGCATTGCCACAATGGCTCTGCTGGGAGCTGAAGCCTAATTAGGGTGACTAGATATAAAATCTTTTAACAAGCACTGTTCTAATAAAGCACAAAACCTGAAATTTCCTACACCTGCAATGATTTGCAATGTTTCAGTTTCAATAGCCATATTCAGTGTACTTGTTTCTGTCACTACCTACAGAATGGAGCAAGTCAACCCAGACACACAGTCTCTTACAGTATCAAGAAAGTGCCTTCCTCTAGGACCATGAGTCTTCACTTCTGACAAACACAGCAAGATCTCTCAAAAATCTGAGTGAAAATAAACAGCTCATAATGAAAGAGAAAATAAAATATCTTTCAAGTTTTCTTACTTGGTGAATTATTTCCAATTGAAACTTAAGAAATCATCCATTTTTGTGACACTTTTAATAGTAATATTTGGGATTATTAGCATGATAAACTTCTCACCTATTCATCTTTTACTTTAAAAAATCTGCTCATCTTATGACTAACACCTTGGCATTCAAACAAATACTATGCTGAGACAGAAAAAAATAAAACCTGTATAAATGACAGAGTGCTCAACCATGAACACATTGTCTTTTATGAATATTATAATCACAGAATCAATAAGCCTACAAAGAAAAAACAGGACACAAAACGTGTTTTGTCATTTCTGACGAAGTTATAAAAACAACAGACATTCAATATGCCAAGTGTTCTTCAATCCTTCATAATCATAGCCTTATTGAAGTGAGGACAAAAAGGGTCTAATTGCATAGGAGCAATCTCAATGTAATAGGTTATACACCCAGGCACTGCTGCACAATACAACAAAAACAACGTTCCCTGTGTATAGCAGAATGTCATCTCTCATTTTCAGGCAATTACCTTCTTTCTTGTCAACAGTTTTAATAACCTCCATCATCTCTAAAAGACTTTTGCTTCAGTTAAATAATTTTCAGCTTTTTAATATGCAAATGTGCTTGTTCATATGCATGGGTGAAGTGGCACTGCTACTTGAAATGTGTCAGTACATTGTGGAGCACCTGCACCTCGGGGAAGCTTGATTTAATTGACACCTAATACTATTCATTATTCCACTTAGTGAGCAACTCCTATTAGTCACCTGTAGGTTTTCCTATAAGCAGTGCTTTGGCCACCAATAAAAATATGAATATTTCTATAAATAGAATGTCCATATTTAGTAAACGGGGTTCACTACTGTCAGAGCTTTGGGGGAAGAAATGAGGGGTAGTATGGAATCAATAGGTTTTTCAGCAAGCAACTTATAAACTTCCTGTCATTTTTCTATAGATTGCTACATATACAAGGAGTTGCACTGTCTGGTAACATACGAGATGCTGTGTTTTCTGTTATGTGGCTCAATAAGTAATATCCTGCTCAATGGGATGAATGAATGAGTGAATGAATGAATGGATGAGTGGATGCATGCATGGATGGATGGACAGACACACAGATGGGTAAAGGAAATAATGAAAAAACAAGCAAACAAATCTATCTTCTAAAACACACCATTAGTTTTTATTTTTGTTTTTTGAAGTCAGTAAGGCGTTCTTAATTCTAGTGACTCCAGCCTAAAGGTGTTATTTAAACTGAATTCCTTACCATTATATATGACCTACATATGCCACAAAGTTAAAAAGATAAAGGCAGAATGTTGCTAATAAACAAACACCTACTGATGTTACCTTCTGAGGTAAATGAAAGGCTAAGAGAATGCTATTGTGAGGCCGATGGGATAAATGACTTTAAAATATCAGCTGGGAGAATTATAACACATAAGGGATTTTGTGTATTTGTTGGTATTAATGTAATAAACATGTACTGTAAATGATTACAACTTAAATCTATTAGTTTTTTTTTTTTGCCTTTATGAAAATGGAAGGATTAACAATGAAGAGAATACTTAGACTTGATAATATTAGGGATGCTTCTTTACCACATGGTCTATGACCTTATCATCCAGGCCGCATTTCTTTCTGGCATTAATGCATTTGTTAGTCCCAGAAGGCTTAAACTACAGATGTTTAACATCCTGCTTATAGACAGATCATCTGGAATACGAAGTGAGAAATCTATACTACTTATTAGTATATATTATGAGTGTAACAGAGATTTAATAGCCCATTCAAACAAGATTAGTTAAACCATAGCTCAGGAAAAAAAGTATCATCTTAACAGAGATATGCTCTCAAACCTGCAGGGAAAAAAAAAAAGAAGAAGAACCGAAAGCATATTTTCAGCTGGAATATGTTTTAGGAGATCAAAAGAATTTGTCACTAATTAATGTTGTTTATATAGTAGCATAAGAAACATTAATTATAGCCTTCAATGTAAACTTAAAACCTTTTTATGGAGAGGGGATTTATAAGTAAGGTGGTAATCTGGCTCTTTGGAAGGCTTATCTACAACATACTGAAAGTGATCATAAATCATGTTAATGTCTAGGATGCAAAGAAAAGTTGAGGTGATAGTGGGAAAAGATTGAGTTCTCTTAACCCCCAGATCCAATCATTTCTAAAGAATAAGGGGGAAAAAAAAAGAAAAAGAAAGCAGTGGTCAACTAGACCTTTGTTGGTATCCCCCAAAATGTAATCTCTAAGCTGAAGAATGGCAGCTGGCAGAACAGCTGGTGAATAGGATTAATGTCAGAAGAAAGAAATAAAACTCAACATATGTCCAAGCCTGCGGTGCTGGGACTGAGCATGATTATACCCCGACGGATAGGCTGAATACAGCTGGAAAGTGCCACTGTGCCATGCTTCTCTACCCCACAAGGTCATTGCTAAGAAGTACAGCTAATGTCTGAACAGCAAATTTAACTTTGACTGAAGAATTCAGTAACTGGGAAGGAGAGAGGGAACCTAGATTTTTAACCCTACCCATGTGCTGAATAATTTAACCCTCAGTGCTTGGTTTGCTGTACCACAAAGCAAACCAAAAGACAGATCAGCACTGAACCTAACAGATTGCACTAAAGTAAATATAATTTTTAAATCATTTAAACCGCTTAATCTCATCTCAATCACATCAAATATGTTAGAGCAAACATATTTCCATCTTTCATTTAGAGTTTAAATAGGCACAAAGGAGGAAAAAAATCTAATTAAATATAACAGTAGGTAGGGTTCTGTAAATTGCCAATACTCTTTAACCTTAATATCTTAAAGTTACTTCATCACAATGAGCAAAAACATTTTAAAGAAGCAGTTTTCCATAGCACAACCATCATGCGCTCAAACCGAGTAAGAGAAAGTTGTATTTTGTTGATGCAGTTGGCCAGTTTTTACCCTTTTGTAATAGTAGATGAGAGACACCGGAATTTAACTGTTGGAACCAGTTACTGTGATAAACAGTAATCACGTGGACATTACTGATAGTTGAGAAAATGTTATATTTATAGAAAGTTAGGCAGAATAAATTCTATCCAATTGTTTCCTCATTTAACAACTGCGTACTACACACATTTTAAAAAGAGATGAGGGATCATTACTAAGAGAGTATTGCCCTACTTATGTCTGCCCTTGATTTCTTTCAGACGCCTGAGCTAACTTGAGCTCAACGATCAGATTATCAGAGGCCACAAATCACCTTTCCAGCTAGCACTCTCACTACATTCTTTTGGCAATACTTCCTTAAGTGGGGGTGGGAGTAGGAGGGAGGGAGATGGAGAGTTTTATGACAAAGGAGAAGAATGGAGTTGTGACTTACAGGCCTAAGGGCAAAGCTCCGCAGCCTCACAGGAAATCTTTTGAAAATCCGTCCAACAAACAAAAATCTAGGCAAATAGCCACTCCCTGAAGAAGTTACATTTTATTTCTTATATTCCCAGTTGGTGGGGGGGGGGGGGGGGGGGTGGGTCATCACAGTGAGAGACTGCCAGTCCCTACTCTCTACGCTAGCATTGTTCTGAGACTGTCAAAAACCTAGAGCACGGTTTTCTCTGTAATCAAATGTAAACTCATCACCAACTTGCTTAATTTCTTCTCCGTCTATATGAACTAATTAGTAGCTTATACATGCATTAGAGTAGCCTCAATAGAAAAAAAAACTCTAGAAATTAGGAAACAAAACTCTAGGGGTTGTAGGTAAGCATACTGACAGCTTGAAATTCAAAGTGGGAGTCAATCTGATTTTCTTTCTTAAATGATTCTCAAGTACGCATGGTCAAATTGTAAGAGAGGGGCTTCTTGCCAGGGAAGACACTCATTGGGCCTTTCAAATACACACTTCAGATAATCTATCAGAATAGAAAAATTGTCATACACTCGTTGCTTTTGTCCAGGAATTATTATTTTTCAGAGACCTGATCTTCATTTTGTGTGCATGACAGGTTTTACTTAGATCTAGGGGTAAGTGACAACGTCGAATGCCTGTGGGCATTTGGACATCTTTATTTTATTTATAAATTTTTACTCACACTTTAAAAGTCTCCCTAATATTCGGAAAATTTTAAGTGTTAATCTGGTATAGTTTACAGCTTTATGAAATCTCAAATTGTCCTACATTAAATGTTTAACACGAAGAAATCATAGTTATTTCTGGAAAACTCGAATGCTAGAAAAGTCTATGTATAATCCAAATAAATATTTAAATGGAGTTGCCAATTTTAATACTGTTATAATGGCTACTACCATTTTATAAAATTCTAAGATTGTATGCTTTGAGGTGTAATGGCATTCAGCATTTTTAAGAATCTTTAAATGCTGAAAAAAATGTTTTGATTTGCCATTACAGAATATGGAAAGAAACCCACATAGCTTATTAATGTCTTCTGAATTGTTTAAGAGGATTTTAAGATATGAGTTAAAAGAATTTCATAATCTTAATTTCAATTTCTCCTTTTCATTTAATAGTAGACATTCATTAGGACCCACACACTGTAATAAATTATAATAATTTCAAACAAGAATTAAATTACTAGGTATCTAGTGAAAGAGCCATTTTTTCTTAGGTACCCTGTAATCTAACTGTCAGATTTAAAATCTATTCCCAATCAACTCTTCACAACATTCACATTTATTCATCTATGTTAAATTAATAAAAGGTGTGAATAATACTGACAAAATTGATCATTATTGTTCATGTAGATTTAGAAAATTATAAGGTAATCTAAAATGTAAAAGGAATTGAGAGAAACTATTAAGCTTCTTATAAATAAATTCATCCTATGCTATTTTTTCAAATCAAGACTGAAACTTCCACGAGACTTATTTAAATTGACTATACAAGCTATTTGATAAATTGTACATTTTTAGAACATAAACCATTTTCATTATTTTTGACAAATATCAGTACAAAGACTACGGTAGCATTAGCGTTCAACAAATACTTTAGGAACCTACGCCAAAATAATGTTGGAAAGTAAAACCTAATAGTAGCCCGAGACAGTTTATAGCCAAAGCAGTTTGATGAAGGAAAGACACAACCAGAAGGGAACATCACAAAGAGATAGCTTTCCCGGAAATAAATACCATCTCCTTCGTTTTTCCTCTAGATAATGTGGGCATAATTCTTACCTGGATTACCAAAGATAAATACAATTCTACTGACTAATATCACAAAACAGAATTCCCTTTACAGAACAAGTTTGCACAGTCACTGTATTTCCTACATCTAGCCTTGCTGACCCTCTCCTCCTTAACTGGCATCCCTGAAGATAAAGTAAAGCGTGTCAACATCTGTTCCCATTCACACCGATTTTAATTTACCAAAAGAGCTTTGCTATTTTCAGAGCAGACTCCAGAGCACAATGACAGATTTAGGGCCTTTACTGGGGTTGCATTTCTAGTGTGTCAGCATTTCCTACTCACCAAGAGTAGATTCCAGGGGGTCACAACAAAGGAATAGCTGAGATTCAAACTTCATTATAGAGATTTTTCCCACCCTTACTTACTTCATCATAACTTAAACTACCAACATGCTTGTCCTATTTAGTGGGGCATCATTGGTGCTGCATAGTAATTGGACTAAAATTATCTAGTCCTGGGGCAAAGATGAAGGTCCTTTAGGCCCTTCCTGTGGAGTTCTACATACATAATTACCTCTTCCAGAACTTTATATCTGGCTGAAATTTAATAACCATAATATAACAATTTTACAACTCTTTACATTTGTAAAGTACTATAATGCGTTTTAAAATACTACCACATACTTAATCTGTTTCATAATATGATCGCAAGTGCTGAGTTTTAAGTCGCAAATATCCTTTCCAATCTGAGTGTTCCACAGTTGCATTTCTTTTGCCATGCTTTATTCTGATATTTTTAATGTGTGTAAAGAAAGTCACTCTCACACCATCCCAGTTTCCCCGGGGTAATTCAGAGTTTTTAAGACACAATATGAAGAGCAACTTGGAGAAACAATGCACAAGTTGTGTTGTAATCAAATAACAACTAAGACATGAGCAGCTGAGCAGAAGGAAGATGGGCAACGGAATGCCGTGCAGCAATCAGCACTGTTGACTAATCAGAATTTGAGACACTAGAAGGTAATAAGGGTATTATAAAGAATGGCTTATTGAAGGAGCAGCTGTTTATGTGTAGCTCACTGTTTAAATGAGTTCCACTAGATTGCCATGGTATGTTTTGGTGAAAATGTTTAACTCCTTTTAAAATGATCATTAGAGAAGAAACAGCAAGTACCAAGTGGCAAGTTTGGAGATATCAAAGCACCAAGTAAGATTTCACAGCTTTAGAACAGTTCTCTGGGTGTTTGGAAATTATAGCAAATGCCAAATCCGATGGCCTTTTAACTCAGAAGAACTTTAGGTACTCATTCTTCTCTTAAAAAGCTTAGAAGTTAGGTCTATGCCACCATCATTATTTGGTCGCTATGGGTACAAAAATGAAGTTGCGATATAATGGGAGATACTTCAAAGGATGATGAAAAGAAAACGCACAGCAAAAAATACTCATCAGGACAGATGCAAATCAGAGAAGGTATTAGAATTTGGAAATCTGTCCATCTTCTCAATAAGCAGAAGGAATAAGATCCTGAATTAAATTTCAAAATAAAGTTTTTCATGTGTTTGGCTAACATATAATACTAAAACCACTCTCCTATCCTGACTGAGAAGAAGTAAATAATTTTTAAAGCAGAGGAAAGAGAATGTAAAATAACATTTAATTCACTAATGTTATTTTCACAAAGCAATCATTATATGATTCAAAACTATTTGTCATACAGTTGTGTTGGCTTTGTAATTGAATCAGTTTATAGGGTTTTGTCTCCCCTACTTTCACCCAAGAAGCAATTGTCTATTGTTTCTTCTGTCCTAGCAAAAAGGAAAAAAAATCTACAAAAATTACAAGATAAAGGCACCAAAAAATACTTCAAAGAATTTATCATAATATAGCATTATGAATATTTCATTTTGACAACAAGTGTTCAGTAATATTTTAAAGCAGTCAGCAAGCGGTCGAAACTCTGCTATCTTTTGTAACAGTTCACATGTCAAACTGGCAAAGTGCCCACAGTGTAAGACAGAAAAAAAAAAATCTATTTAATGTCTGCCCCACAAGGCGACATGAGGTTTGATTGGCAGAAAGCAGAGAGTGGCTTTTGATCATGTGTCCTAACAAGCAGTTCCAGCTCCTGTCTTTTCAGCTGATGGGCTCCACATTACCCATTCAAACAGAAGTGACAGACCACTGCACTACTCTCGGCTCTAGTCACACGCAGTGGGAGCTATGCTGGAGACAGAGCCACTGATTAAATATATCACTTTTTCAAGACAAGCAGGTTGTCTGAATCAAAGTTGGACAGAATAGACTCAACATTATTAAAAGGGGATATAAAACTCGGATTGAGTGATGTTCAGCCAGTTTGCACAGCCTCAGGGATTCCCAGGCTGACAGGGGGAATAAGGAACAGCAGAACTCATAAAACAGGGTCAGAAATTAGCTGTGACACCTTGGCTATTTTCCCATCACTTCAGGACCACTGGGTTTCAAAATTCTGGAGTCTCTTTTTACCTTTTTTACTTTCGTTTTTTTTAAATGAATTCAGTAGAGGGAGAAAAACACATAAAAGCATGATTACTGCAGTTTGTCAATTATAGTCTTAAAGGGAATAAAGTACTGGATGCAAACCCTTTGCATCTCATTTGAAAATATACTAATACAGGTTCTTGTAACTAGGACCCTTATTTTAGAATTCTATTGCATTTTTTTTTGGTTTGGTATTATAGTGTAACTTTAAAGTCCAGAAATATTAATCATGGAAATTGTACAGTTTAATATTTTCTAAGTGTCTTGACGGCCAGAGGGCTATCCAAGTGCCAGTGATCATATTTAACCATCCTATATTCTTTGCTATCGCATGTATATCATTTAAAGCTTTTGCTTTAAATATACCTAGAGACATAAACATCTAAAATGTATAGAAATATTCAATACAAATTCTTCATTGTCTAAATTTTATGTCATTTTTATATTATTGAATGTAGTATCTTGTAATCTTTGGTACATGATCAACTTCCTAAGTATGCAGATAAATGAAATCTAAAGTTGTTTTCTGTTTGGAAAGGTAAAAACAAATGTCCAAGGAAGCAAAAAGAAAATAACTCTCTGGCTATAGAAGCTAAAGAAATAGCCCAAAATATAAACAAACATCTGAAACAAATCGGTTGAAACCAAAATATCTAATCAAATAAACGCCAAATTCAGATGTTACCTTAAAATAGTCCTTCCATAAAATTTTAATTTCTTCTCAACTACATTATAAAAATTCACTTTTATTAATTTTTACTTTTTTAGTGGCATGCCCCAGCTACTTCTTGGAACACTTATGTTCTCATTATTAGTTTTGGCATCACTGTAAATGTTCAGTAACAAATTGCTTGTTAGGTATTTAAGTTATGATTAAAATATTAATACTCCCATCAAGATGAAGATAGAGTTTAAATAGAGAAGAGTAAGGAATTAAGAGTAGCCATGAAATAGGACACCGAACTAATTGGGGGTAGAGAAAGACAGAGGTTTTGACATTTGCTAGATGATGACAAAATTACAAAGAAATGGTTGGTGTTAAATCTGTGGAAAGAACATTTTATTTTATTACGTTACCATTTTGTTAAATTTACTTTAAATTTCAAAGTTAATTTAACACTTGCTAGTATATATTGATTAAAAGATACATCATATCTCAGAATAACCTTAATATAAATCCTATTTGATTTGTGCTCCACATGCTACAGAATATGCCACCTCTAATGATAAATAATTCCATATTAATCAAATATGCATTTTACTGCATGAAAAATCAAGTTACATGTTGTCTGGCTTCTGCACTTCATGTCTTTAAAGGTCTTCAGGGATGATGAAGATGATGATAACGATAAATTTTATCCAAAGTTATCACAAGCACAAACAAGCAATTATTTAGAAATCTGGTTGTTTTCAAAAAAACGTAAGAAAATTATCCTGAAGAGGATAATTGGACTTCCTATATAAGCCCAGATTAAAAAAAAAAAAAAAAAAAGGAAAAAAATCCTTATTGGTGATTGCTTTCCCAAACCTGAAATACAGCAAAATAGCATTCCATTTTTTTCTCAGAAGTGGACTATATGTAACTATCCTTTTTTATCTTTCCCACCACGACCACCATCACGACATGCATTTTTATTTAAGACTGGTAGGAAGAAAAAAATAGGAAATTGCTACAATGAGTAGTGAACTACAATAGGTAGGAGGGGATAAAATCTGCATATGTATTGCCAATGACAACATTAGACTAAGTAAACCTGAGGCACTCCAAAATACATTTTTCCCTTCCCGTAAAAACACAACTGCGTATTACCCATGCTTTACCAGATGCGTCTTTTATATTCTGTGCCAGGGAAGGCCGAAGAAAGGGGGAAGAAAATGCACAAAATATTTTGCAACACTATAAAAAAGAATACTTTCTTTAAAAAAAATCCAAAATAATTAATTATTTTAGCCACTATATTATTGCTTACAGTAATACACAGCAATAACATTTACATTGATTGAATTCTGTTTCCTTAATGTGAAATTTGTTTGGGGTTAATTAGCACGGCTGAGGAATAAGCTTAATAATTTTATGTTGTTTACACTGGAGGCAGTTTTCCACGAGCACTGCTCAGGGAGGAAGTGACATCTTCTAATTTCAGACAAAACATGGAGGTGAGGGCAGCTGCTCACTGTGGGATCACAAGCCAGGCTCTTTCTCCTTTAGCAAGCCTCCTCACTACTTGAGGTGTCTAATGGCAACAATACAAAGTTGTTCAAATTATTTCTCAGGCATGGTAAGTTTCTAAACCAAATATTGAGCTGAGCAGGGGGAAAAGAAAGGAGTTATACAAATGGAGAAATCCACAATATTAGACATTTTTACTACCCCTTCCTTAAGAAAAAGCAGGTCTAATTAGTTGTCTCCCTAAAATGCATACCTAGCATTTTTATTATGTATTATAACATTTTGCTCAGAGCTGACATTTTTATTCTGACAAGCACTGTCTGGAGAGCTCTCAATAAATAATACATTGACAATTTTCAGTAAATAAGCAGTGGACACAAATCGTTATCCTTACTTACAGCTGCCCCACTCTAATAGTGCTTTTACAAGTGAGGTGACTATTCAGTCTAATGCAATCCTCTCAGTGCTGGAAAGACATTTTCATTCATTACCACGGTCACAAGCACTTAAAGCACTTTTAAGCCCTGTTGCAAAACAGCAGGAATGGCAGAGCAAGTGAGGCTAACAAAAAGTAAAGTTCATCACCAGAGAAACCTGAGGCTGTTCACCTAAACAACTAGGAAATTCACTTATGCCCAGGCCACCTCAACACTTCTAGATCTCCATGACTAACAAGAATACAAGATTTTCTTTGGCAATTAAATGTTAACCTTCTTAGAGCCCAGTCGCTGTGGGCTTTGTTTCCCGTATTGAATTTGATTCATCACCCAGTAATATATGTTATGTACCCTCAGATAAGGGATAATATGCTAGGTACAGGAACTGAAATAAAATCTGAATCCAGAAGACTACATTTGAAACCACACAAGAACCTTTCTTCTTCCCTCATCAGCTTCTCTTCCCTAACATCATCACCTGAACTCGTCATTAAACTGAGAAAGCAGTCCTGAATTCCATTTTTCTTCATGATATCACACCAATTTCCTTTTCTACCTCTCAGAGATACAGACTTATATGAAATAAGATTTAAAGAAGGAGCAATACAATGAATGAGAAAGCAATATCTATACAACCGGACATAATACTGCCAGTAGGCTGTACTTTTATCCTACTGCTTTTAAAGTTTATTTATTATTTCAAGAGAGAGTGAGTGAGCATGCACGAGCAGGGGAAGGGCAGAGGGAGAGAGAGAATCCCAAGCACAGAGCCCGAAGAGGGGCTAGATCTCAGGAACCCATGAGATCATGACCTGAGCCAACATGAAGAGTCGGACACTTAACTGACTGAGGCACCCAGGCACCCCTTTCATCCTACTTCTTGATCAGTTTATCCATTATTTTTACCCTTTTAAAGACAATTATTGATCATGAAGATGGCTGAAAATATGTTTCCCAGTTAGAAGATGATTTCAGAGTATCATATGGCTTAAGCTACAGCACAGTATGATATTCTACAATATAATATGGTATAGCTCCTATATCATAGTTTCAATCTTCAGTGTTCATCAGAAATACTTGGTGAGCTTGTTAAAACACGGGTTTCTGGGCCCTGTCCCAGACTTTCTGATTCAGTAGGGAAGGGGTGAGCCCAAGAATCTGCATTTCTAACAAGTTCCAAGGTGATGTCAATGCTACTGACAATGTGAACCACTGGCCTATAAAATTGAGTTTACCTGAACAGATAAGACACACATGACCTGTATTGATCTATTGTTGCTTCTCTCCTTTTAGAAGAACAGAATGACAGATCACAGAGCTTTCGCATGTGGAACAAATTTGATGCCACCTAAAAGCTAAAATGACTAATCGCAATGAGTTCTTCTAGGAGTTTCATGGCTTCAGGTATCACATTTAGGAGTTTTATTTTTGTGTACGGTGTAAGAAAGTTGTCCACTTTCATTCTTCTGCATGTAACTGTCCAGTTTTCCCAATGCCATTTGTTGAAGAGACTGCCTTTTCCCCACTGTATATTCTTGCTTCCTTCATCATAGATTAATTGATCATATAAGTGAGGGTTTATTTCTGGGCTCTCTATTCTGTTCCATTGATCTATGTGTCTATTTTTATGCCTGTACCATACTGTTTTGCTTACTACAGCTTTGTAGTATATCTTGAAATCTGGGAGTGTGATGCCTCCAATTTTGTTCTTCTTTCTCAAAATTGCTTTGGCTATTTGGGGTCTTTTGTAGTTCCGTAAAAATTTTGGTATTATTTGTTCTAGTTCTGTGAAAAATGTTGGTATTTTGATAGGGGTTGCATTAAATCTACAGGTTGCTTTGGGTGGTGAACATTTTTATAAATAGTTTCTTTTTTTTTTTTCAACGTTTATTTATTTTTGGGACAGAGAGAGACAGAGCATGAACGGGGGAGGGGCAGAGAGAGAGGGAGACACAGAATCGGAAACAGGCTCCAGGCTCCGAGCCATCAGCCCAGAGCCTGACGCGGGGCTCGAACTCACGGACCGCAAGATCGTGACCTGGCTGAAGTCGGACGCTTGACCGACTGCGCCACCCAGGCGCCCCTTGGGTGGTGAACATTTTAATGATATTGGTTCTTCCAATTCATGAGCATGGAGTATCTTTCCACTTGTTGTGTGCCTTGTTGAATCCCTTTCATCAGTGTTTTATAGTTTCAGAGTATAGACCTTTCACTTCCTTGGTTAAGTTTATTTAATGTTAGGTATTTGACTATTTTTGGTGCCACTGTAAAGGAGGTTATTTTCTTAATTTCTCTTTCCGCTACTTCATTATTAGTTTGTAGAAATGCAACAGATTTCTATACATTAATTTTGTATCCTATGATTTTACTAAATTCACTTAATCAGTTCTAATAGTTTTTCATGGAGTTTTTAGGGTTTTCTATATATAGTATCATATCATCTATAAATAGTAAAAGTTTCACTTCTTCCTTACCAATTAGGATGCTTTTCATTTCTTTGACATTGGTTGTAGAAACATTTTTCTAGATATGCCTCCTCAGACAAGGGAAACAAAAGCAAAATTAAACTATTGGGACTATACCAAAATAAAAAAGATTTTGCACAGCAAAGGAAATCATCAACAAAACAGAAAGGCAACCTACTGAATGGGAGATGTTTGCAAATGATATATCCACTAAGGGGTTAATATCTAAAATATATAAAGAACTTATAGAACTCAACACCAAAAAAACCCCAATTAATCCAATTAAAAAATGGGCAAAGGACCTGAACAGACATTTTTCCAAAGAGGACATGTATGTGGCCAATAGACACATGAAATGATGCTCAATATCACTAACAACCAGAGAAATGCAAACCAAAACTACAATGAGATATCACCTTACACCTGTCAGAATGGTTAAAATAAAAAATAATAAGAAATAACAAGTGTTGGTGAGGATGTGGAGAAAAAGGAATCTTCATTCACCATTGGTGGGAAAGTAGTTGGTGCAGCCACTGTGAGAAACAGTATGGAGGTTCCTCAAAAAATTAAAACTAGAATTACTATTTGATCCAGTAATTCCACTGCTGGGTATTACCCAAAGAATACAAAAATGGTAATTCAAAAAGACATGTGTACCCCTATATTTACTGCAGCATCATTTACAATAGCAAAAATATGAAAGTTATCCAAATGTCCATTCATAGATTAATGGATAAAGAAGTGATATATATACATATATATAATTATTTTATATACACATATAATTATTTCACATACATATATATATATATATATATATATATATATATATATATAATGGAATATTACTCAGCCACAAAAAAGAATAAGATGTTGCCATTTGTAACAATGGAGGAACCTAGAGTATAATGTTAAGTGAATTAAGGCAGAGAAAGAAAAACGCCACATTATTTCACTCAGATGTGGGATTTAAGAAATAAACAAAAAGAAAAAAGAGATTAAAAAAACCCCACAACTCTTAAATACAAAGAATAAACTGGTGGTTGCAAGAGGGGAGGTGGTAGAAGGAAGGATAAAATAGATTAAGGAGATTAAGAATACACTTATCTTGATGAGCACTGAGTAATGTACAGAATTGTTGAATCATTATATTGTATACCTGAAACTAATATAAGAGTGTATGTTAATTATTCTTCACTTTAAAAAGGCAGGGCAGCTAAAGGGTACTCCTGTCTCCTAATTTCCAGGATAGTCAGTCTTATATCTGCCTACTTGATGTATCTACTTTCACAGAATGTTCAGACTCAGTATGTCTAAACCCAAACCTTCTCCCTAAACTTTCTCATCTATCTATATTCACCATCTTAATAGCCTCATCACCTAATCTCTCTGCTAAGTTACTTCAATCTTCTTTGTCTTTCTCCCCAACCTCATACCCTACATCTGATAAGCAACTTCAAATATATACCTAAAAGCTGATTCCTCAGCTCTATCCCCTGCGACTGCCTTAATTGTTTAGACTCTTATTAGTACATATGTAGTCCATTAAAATGGCCTAATAGCAAATATTCCTTCATTTGGCCTTGCCTCTTTCCAACTGATAGTTAAAATGCCACAAGTTTCTTTTATAAGAAATGTGTCCAATTATATTATGTGTCCTCTTACTTAAACTTCTCAGATGCTCCCTACTACCCAAAAGATAAAATTCAAACTCTTTAGAATGGCTTCAATCTATTTTTTCAGTCATATCTCCTGCCCAGACACACTGAACCTCTGAATTCACCAAACTCATGGGTTTGTTCATACCATTGAAACTTTATACAATGCTATTCTCTCTATCTGGGATTCTATTATATCTCTTGGCCACTACGAATACCTTACAATTCATCAAAATCCACCTGAAATGTATATAAAACCCTTCCTAGATCTCCTAAATAAAATGACAGCCCTCTTTTGTACTCCCACAGCATTTTATAACAACTTCTACTATAGCACTTATTCTAATATAAGTACTCTATGTGTGTATGTTTCCTCGCTATGAGTTACTAAAAAAAAAAAAAAAAACAGTATTTATTCATCTCTGCATTCATGTTCTCTTCCTCCTCCTCTTTCTCCACTTTTACCTCTCCCCACCTGAGGCCCACTATACTACCAGATGAAAGAGCTTAATAAATGCTTATGGAAATAATGAGCATATATATGTATGTATTTAAATGTGTATATGTATGTTTAGTTTAAATAAAGAGGCACCTCCTGAAAATTGAATCTATTTATCTCCCTTGAATCACAGTAGTATTCATCTTTCTGAAACCTTTTATAAATCAACGGATTTTTAAATATTATACGTATATTATATACTAAGAACTATACTAGGCATTGTGAAGATAGACTCAAAGATATGGTCTGTGTCCTCAAGGAAATTAAAATCTTCAAGTGAGACAAAATTGATAAACAGAAAATAACACTTTCATCTTTGTCATGAATCAATTGAGCACATTTTTGCAGTTGTGTGTGTTCTGTATTATGTTCCATTGACCAATGTGTCTACTTTTCTGCCCAAACCACATTGTTTTGATTGTTGTAACTATACTTTAGGCCTTGATATTGGGTAGAGTGATTCCCCACATCTTATTCTTCTTTGTCAAGATTATCTCAGTTATTCAAGGACCTGCCCTTTCTATATAAATTTTGGAATAAGCTTGTCTATGCACATGAAAGTCTTACTGGAATTTTGATAGAAATTTCATTAAATATATACATTATTTGGGGAAGAACTGACATCTTTACCATGTTGAGTCTTCCAACCCATGACATTGCATGTGTTGCCATTTATTTAGGTTTTCTTTGATTTCTTTTGTCAGCATTTTGTCATTTATCAGATCCTGCACATACCTTAGGTATATACCTAAACTCTTCATTTTATTTGGAACAACTCTAAATAGTATTGTGTTTTTAACTTCAGTTTTCACATGTCCATTGCTAATATATAAAATTGTGATTGATTTTTATGTATCTATCTTGTATCTTATGACCTCGCTCACTCAAAATGAAACCTAAACTTCACACCTTATCTAAAAATGTGACCTTAAGGGCACCTGAGTGGCTCAGTTGGTTAAGTGTCCAATTCTTGATTTCAGCTCAGGTTGTGATCTCATGGTCATGGGATCAAGCTCTACATTGGGCTCTGTAGTGGGCAAGGAGCCTGCTTAAGATTCTTTCTCTCCCTCTTTCTGCCTCTCTCTCTCTCTCTCTCTGAAATTAAAAAAAAAAAAAAAAGAAAATAGAAAATGTGACCTAAATCTCACACCTAATACAAAACTTGACTCTAAATAGATTATAAGCTTCAAAGGAAAATGTTAAACTATAAGTATTTTAGAAAAATGTTTAGAATATAGGGGTAGGCCAAGTGTTATTAGACTTGACACCATGATCCATAAAATGAAAAATTGCTCAACTGTACCTCCTCAAATGTGTCAACTTCTGTTCTGTGAAAGCCTATGTAAAAAGGATGAAAAGGCAAACTACAGACTGGGAGAAAATATTTGCAAACCACATATCCAGCACAGGACTAGTATCTATAGTAATAAAGAGCTCTCCTAACTCAACAGTAAAAAACTATGCAATTAAAAAATTTACAAAAAGACATGAATAGACATTTCACCAAAGAGGATAAACAGATGGTGAACAAGCACATAAAATGATGTTCAACATCATTAGCCATAAGAGAAATACAACACAAAGCCACATTGAGATATTACTACACACTATCAGGAGGGCCAAAGTAAACATAACAAAACCAAATTCTGGCAAAGATGCAGAGAAACTAGATCACTGGTGGGAATGTAAACTAGATCATCGCTGGTGTAAATGTAAAATGGTAAAGCTATTCTGAAATAACCAGCAGTTTCTTATAGAACGAAACACCAATTACCATACAACCCAGCAACTGTACTCCTGGGCATGAATTCCAGAGAATTGAAAACTTATGTTCATACAACTTTATGTTGCAGCAACTTTATTTGTAATAGCCGAAAACTGAACTGTGAACTTATGCCTTTCAACTGGTGACTGGTTAAACAAACTGTGATAGATACACATGATACATATCATTGGATACTGTTCAGCAATAAAAAATATTATGAACTATTGATATATGCAACAACATGGGTGAATCTCCAGGGAATTATTCTGAACTTTAAAAAAGCTAATTGCAAAAACACACATATTGTGTGATTTCATTTATATAACATCTTTGAAATGACAAAAGTTAGAACTGAAGAACATACTAGTGGTTGCCAGGGAATTGGGATAGAGGGTGAGAAGTGTAAAGAGTGGAAGATAGGTGCACGTGGTTATAAAAAAGGAACAGAAGGAATCCTTGTGGTGTTGGAGCTACTCAATTATCTTGATTGTGGTGGTAGATACGTGAACCTATATACGTAATTTACAGGTGATAAAATTGTGTAGAATTTAATATACACACATCCAAACACAACTGAGTAGAATTAAAACTGGAGGAATAGGAGTGAAATCAGTGGACTGTATCAATGGCAATAACTTGGATGTGACATTGTATGATAGTTTTACAAAATGTTACCACTGGGGGAAAAGAGGCCAAGTGTACACTGGATCTCTCGGTATTACTTCTTACAACTACATGTTAACCTATAATGATTGCAATAAATATCTCATTCTGAAAAACAGCAAGCAATATAATTAAAGGTATAATTTATTGATAAATGGAGTGATATTCAGTTTTTTCCAGCTTTATTGAGGCATAATTGACAAATACAATTGTAAGATATCTAAAGTACACAACATGATGATTTGATATATGTATATATTTGGAAGGATTCCCCCATTCATCATCTCACCTATTTACTATTTTGGCAGGGAGAGGCATAAGAACATTTAAGTTCTACTCTGCTAAGATTTACTAATTTAAGCAAATTTCAATTATACAATACAGTGTTATTAAAGATAGCCACCATATTATACGTTATATCTTCAAAACATTCATCTTATAACTGAAAGTTTGTGTACTTTTACCAATCTCTCTCTATTTCTCCCACCCCCTAGAACCTGAAACCACTTTTCTACTTGCGATTTCCATGAGTTTGATTTCTTTTTGGTTCCATAGATCTTAGAGAAGTAGAAAGTTATGAGGGCTAAAGTAGTTAGCAGAAGACTAGATGTGATCTGGTTTAGTATATCAGATGGCAAATTTAGATAAGCAGAGGAGAGATGGAAGGTTATTCTGGGTAGGAGGGATAATGGCTGAGCAGAAGTATGCTGGACAAAATAACTAATTCAACTTCAACACAGGGCTGACTTGCTAGATAAGAAAGCTTGTCATGAGATTGTTACATCTTCAAGTTTCTTAATCAAAATGTTCAGTAGAGAAAGATTACAAACGGACCCCCATGAATCAAATTCTAATGATGGGTAGTGGCTCTAATGTGACTAAAGAATGTCCATGTTATCGTCACATCAAAGCAAAAGGAAAAAGCACAGCAGATGTGGGAGATAATATATATTACAGTTAAAAAGAATTTTAAGCTAGAAAAAAAATAATCAAAGCTAGTCCCCATTGGGTACCAAGAATACCCCTGACCTCTGAAGCTATTACTGACAGCAAGTAAAGAGTGGAATAGCCAGAGTGAAAGACAGTGACTCTCAGTTTTCATCATAGTTTGAAATAATTATGTATTCACTTGTGTAACTTCATGGAAAGGGTTCTAGTCCTGCATACAGTTATCGTGAGATGAGAACTTAAAGGTTGTAGTTTCAGAATAGTTAGGAAATGTATGTCTAATCTAGTGGATAACAGAAAATGGAATCACATCTGGAATTACATTCCCATTGGCAGCTGACTTTTAAATAGTAAATGTGCACCAATATAGGGAAGAAAAAGGCCACAAAAAGGGAAATTCCTTTGATTTCCTATATTGGCTTGTAATATTATAAAAGACAAAGGTATGGTGAAGAGAGGCCTGAGTGTAGAAAGAAAGAAGACACAAGAAAAGCAAGGTAAGAACAAGAGTCATGACTTCAGATCATTTAACAACCTTCACTCATTTATTCAATCAACCAACATTTAATAAGGATCTTGTGTTCCAGTCACTATCAGGCACTGGGAGTACAGCAGTGGACAAATTAGAGAGGGTCTCTGCTGTCACTGACTTTCCCCCTTTAGCAGAGTGAGAGAGACAATAAGGAAGACAAATAAACAAGAGGATATTAGGTAGTGAAAAATGCTAAGGTGAAAATTGAACAGAGCAATATAGTAAAGAGTAACGGGGGTCTATTTAAGATTTAAAGGTTAAGTAAGGCTTCCCTGAAGAAATGGTAATTAAGCTGAGATCTGAATGACAAGAAGGAGGCAACATACATGGATCTCAAGGAAAATCATTCTAGATACATGGAAAATCAAGTACAAAGGGACTAAGACATGCTTGAGGGAAAAACAAACAAACAAACAAACCAGACCAATATAGCTGGAATGGCCTAAGAAAAAGGTAAAATAACATAAAATGAGCCTTGAAAGCCAGAGTACAGTGTTTTGGATCTTAAGCAATGAATTTTATTCTAAGCATAATAGAGATTAATGACCATTGACCTGATACCAATGCTCCAATGCTAGTAAAATGCCTAAACCCTCTGACTATCATGAAGAAGTAAAGGGGGCATAATTCTAACCAACTGAAGTTAAATTCTAACGTAACTGGAAGTTTACTTGGAACTGAGATCAGACTTTCTGCTATTAGTCAGAATGGGGGTTTAAAGGTTAAATAAAAATAATGAAAAAATAAAATTAATACATAAGCCTTTTGTACACATGAGATTTGAGTCAATAATATGTATAAACAAACAACATTAACTTATTGCTGTCCTCTGTATTCCAAAATGACACTGAATCACTATAGGTGGTAAAATCAAACACTATCAAAAATATCAAAGGATAATTTTTTGGACTTTGTACATTAGGTACATGATGCAATTTCCCCCAGTCTCTTTCTTCTACGTGAAAACAAAGAGAGATAGCTCCAAAATAACATGTTGCTTATGCAATAATTTTTAAATTCTCCATCTCTCCCATCTATGACACAAGCAAAAAATTAAAGGTAAGAGGTATTTCTGATGCGTCTGCTAAAAAGTTCCAATTAAACAAATTACAGCTGCATTCTGGAGTGGAATGGACCCCAGTGTACACAGTTTGTTAGCTACTCTAAAGAATGCCCATTAACTCTAGGGCGCCTTCATTCACAAGTCATACATTAGCATAGTGATTCTGCTGCTGTTGTTGCTGCCGCATGGTTTTTGTTGCAAATAATTCAATACTTTGTCACATTTTCATAGTTATTTTTCATAGTTTCATTATACCTTCAATTTTTATCTAACCATTTATTTGTATTTACACACATTTTCAATTCATTATCTGAAAGCAATTAGGGATGCCCACAGGCCTCTAACTTCTGCACTCCCAATGCTAGTGGATGGTCTGTATATTACGACTTCATTGTGGAAGTTGTCTGGTCTCTCAGTGATGGCTCCTGAGTTATATTTAAACCCTCAAAACATAAATTAAGAAAGCTATGATAGGTCTAGGTGTCACAGTTATTCAGCATTAAACCATAGCCTTATATGGTTAATAATTATGGCTATAAATTCCCTTGAAGGCCCAGACCAAAGGCAAAATTATTTACCTTTACCTTCTTCTGGATCATGGTATCCTACCAATACTACCTTCTGTTTGCCAATCTCTCAAACCATATATGGCACTTTCTGAGCCAATTATCCATGGTTTTGTCTGTAAGTACTTCATTGGACAGTGACTCTTCACACACCAAAATTGGATGGTACTTTTTATTGCTATATTCATGAAGATTATCACATCAGAAAAAAGAGACTGGGAATAAAAAAGGACAATTTCAAGCATAATAAAAGAAAAATGAGTCACAAGATTGATCTGGATGACTTTTAGCCTGAAAATAGTTTGAAAAAGAAAATCACTGATAGTGCTGAAATTGAGATACAAATTCTAAAAGAAAATCAAAGCAGCACAGAATTTTAGAATTTGGCTTTTAATGATAGACTAATGTCCATAATTTCTGAATTAAGAAATGTTTGCTAAGATCAATCAATTAACAAATTAATTAATTATTAGGTACTACCCTAGTAAGTTACCAGAGTCAGGACAAGAACATGTACCACATCCAGGCCAGTACATCAATGGATTCTCAAATTAAGTATTCTAAAGAAAAGGTAAAGACTTCCAGGTAATAAGTCAACTGGCTAGAAAACTATTTCAATATTAATGGCTAGATAGAATAGTGGCAATAATCAACAGATTTGCTAGTCAAATCTTGAATTTGAAGTAGGCATTGAAGAAAAAAAGTGATTGTGAAGCTGAGACGGTTACAGATCAGGAATTTCTTTAATTCAAATACCACACCAAACTGGAAACGTCAATAAGGAGTCAAAATGGGAAAGCAGTGTTCCCTAACAAATCTAGTAATCATAGTTCAGTGAGAGATTGACAATACACTTGTGCTCACAGTTGAAAGAAATGTTGAAGATATTCTATTAAGATACAACAAAAGAAAAAGGAAAATTGCAGTGAAGTGTCCATCAAAGGCTCTTGTGAACTTATGAAAAGCTCAATGATAAAAAGAAACCTGTACTAGACATTTTGAGGAAGGTGGAACCAAAAGGTATAGGCAGTTAAGTTAAAGCTTTCAAGGATTATAATACACACACACACACACACACACTGTAGCCCCAACTTCTTTCTGTAATGTTTTCCAACAGAATGGAAAAAGAATACAAAAATTGGTCAACAGCAACTCCACTCCTGGGAATAACTCATGCACATGTGCAGCAGAAGACAGGTGCAAGAATGTTCACAGCATCATTGTTTGTACTAGCAGAAAATGATAGCATCCAAATGTCCAGAGACAGTAGACAGGAGACTATACTCCTGACTATCATTCTAGGGAACAACACATGGAATATTATATGAAAATGAAAATGAACCAGACACAGCAAAATTGTGTGAGCTGTATACAGCAACATTGAGCTTAAAATATAATTATGAGTATAAAAAACAAGACATAGAAGGTTATGGTATAGTACCATTTTTACAAAGTCCTAAAACAAAGCTAAACAACAATATTTTGGGACACATAAAACTGTTTTAAAACAAAAGGGGAAATGATAAACACAAAGTTCTGGCAATAGTTACATCTAGGTAGAAAACAGAGATTGGACAGGTGAACAAAACAGGTAGATTCAGTAGTGTTACTAATTTATATTAAATTGGATGATGAATTCACAGGCATTTTTTTTTGTATGTCCTATACTATGTATCACATATCACATAATAAATACATGTTTAAATTTACCATTTCCTTTTATATTCATTTTTCTTTGCATTTTATATACATATTATAAAAGTAAAAGAATTTGAATCTAAAAACCACCCCTCCTATTACTTTTAAGAATCCCAAAATAAATCCTGAATAAGTCAATCTAATTAATTTTCAATGAAAGAAATGTGAAATGACAATGATCATTCAAACTCTACAGGTTCAAAAACCATGTAAGAATATGGCTTATTTAATAAACCATCAGAAAGCTGCATCCTTTTTCTAAACAACAAAATACCAGGAGAGCACCTTCTTGCTTCCCAGGTAAATAGGAGAAAAAGTCAAAAGCAATTGCCTGTATCTGTTCTTAACATTCTTCAAGAAAGAGCTTTAAGAAAAGAACGTTTAAATCTGCAGAAATAGAAATGGACCAACAAATGTGAATTATCTTTTCAAGGTACAGGCACACAAAATGAAGTTAAGAAAAAGATTCAACCAACTAGTATGTTGCCAACACTGTAAATGGGAGTTGTAAAACAAGAGCAAATTAAAATAACCAAGATTTGTCCAGAATGCCTGGGGCTCACCGGATTCAGCCTGATTATATCCTTTATAAAGTTATATGAGAGGATGTCCAGTTTCCAGAGTATTAGAAAGCAAATATACTTAACACAAAAACAAACCAAACATAATGATTTTCATAATTCAAACACCAGTAGTTCTAGCACATTGTAATCCCTAATTGGAAAATACTTTCAGAAAGTATGTTTATTTAAACTATCTGTACTAGATTGCATTTGCTATGAATATGCTACAAACTCTTTAAAACAGGAGCGAGGACACAAATATCATAAGAAGGAAAGATGCAGTGTTTTAAAAAGAAGAAAAAATGAAATGAAGTTGCATCAGCATTGCTCTGAATACCTGATTGCTTCTTCACTTAGATTATGAGTGGTGTTGGGGAACTTCAGCATTGAAATGACTTGAAATTTCCAACTTATTTGAAATAATAATTCTGGGGGCATTTGTAATGAATACTTAATGTGTTTCTTATGCAAAATCCAAAGCCTTTCCTATTACCTCCATGAATGAGAAATATAAAGAAGGGTCTGGATCTCAAATTCTAAATGCTTCACCAATATAACCCTTCAATCACAACAGTGGCAAACCTAACATCCATAAATTTTGCCTTAAAAAATTCTTTTGATGCTCTAGCATGGTATGAAAGTTAAACTTTTTTTTTGGCATGAGCTTTTAATAGATTTTTTTTCTCTAACAAAAACACATTGCTCTTAACTGGGTACTATCTGAAAACCTCATCCAAGGCTCTACCAACCTTTCTCACTGACAACATCATATTCCGCATATTTCTCAGCAGGGAAGATTGGCTTCCAGTGGGGAAATTTTACTATCAGCCTTTCCAAAAAGCCTGAAAGGAGAGTTAAACTGAATTGCTCTTCCAGAAAACAGGAACATCATTGCTGCCAAATGCTAAATCCCCTAACACCATGGGACATTTCCTATGATTCTGTCTGTGGCCAAAAAAAAAAAAAAAAAAAGAGAGATTCCTGTAATATTTCCCTCAAAAATGTTTCTTCCAATAATAACAATAGCAACAGTAGTAATAATTACAATTATAGAAGCTATGTGTTTTATCTATTTAATGTGTGAAATCCTCACACAACCCTGCAAAGTAGGTACCATTCATCTAGTTTTACAGATGAGGGAACCGAAGCACAAAAGGACTAAGTCATTTGTTCAAGGTCATACAGCTAGAAAGTATGTTGGTTACATTTATTGAACACTTACTATATGCTGGTAATGCTCTAGATGCTTTAGTTGAATTAACTAAATCCTGATCCTATGACAGCACTATAATTATGTCCAATTTCTGATTGAGAAAAGTGAGGCACAGAGAGGTAGGTGCCCTATGTCATCCCCCTGGTAAATGCTGAGCTGAATTTCAAACATAGGCAGTCTAGCTCCAGAGCCCACATTCTCAATCAGTAGACTCTACGGTCCCTCTAAATAATAGAATTTATGGTCAAACACAGATCTAGCTCACTCAGAAACATGATTTTCAAAACTGAGTTTCCCCATTGCTGAAACTGCACCACATTCCCTCTTTAGTACAGCAACCGCAATCAGATAAGCAATACATACCAACATATATCCTAACTAAATATAATTCAGTAAAAATATATGTAAAAATCCAAATTATTGTTTAGAGATGTGAATAATGATAATAATCTGTCAGATATACACATAAACACGTGTTCATTCTTGTGCAGGGTAACAGCTGCATAATCCATTGGAAAGCCTATCCCACCAGGAATCCAAAGCTCAAATGCTCCTGCCCTTTCTCCACATACACAGTCAAATGAAACCACATACTTTCTCCATCATGATAGCTTGTGGCACACAATTGCACTGGACAAATACTCTAATTTCTGTCCAAAGTATATTCTATACAACTGTACCGATCCTGCATACTTTCCATTAAGTTTACGGCCTCTATCAAAGAGAGTTCACTCATTCAAATGTTTCTATCTAGCTACAAACTATCACTCCTTTTTGATCACAATAATTATTACCTAAAGAATACGTCTTTTAAAAGAGCCAAAAAGTTGGAAAGAAGATTTTATTTTGTCAGAGAGTTAAGGTTTATATCATTGTATCCCTTTCTCTCCAAGCTCACATGCCTCCAGAACCTGACCCAAACCGGTTTACCCAGCCTAGGATCATATACTTAGTAGTATGATACACAAGACATGATAGTGGCTGAAGCACTATTATTAAAGAGAGATTAAAACAGCTGTACATTATGCTGAAGCACTCACTCTTCCCTTTACAAACAGACGGTCCTGGATTACAAGCAGCACTTGACCATTTAAATCACGACAACAACCAGATTTAACCAGCTGGGCCATATTCTCCTAGGCAATGCCTGTTGACCTCCTCAGTCGCAGCTGCTCAAATGAAATTCTCATTAGACAACTTATTTTCAGAAGCCAAAGGACTCTCTGATTAAATATATGTATTTAGATATAGAAGTCCTTTTTAAAGTATTCATTTTCTGACAACTGTCGCTTATGTTAGAGCCCAGCAACATTGGCAACACGATGGGTGATACAAGGATAACTAAAATTCATCATTTAATCACAGCTGAAGGATTTTTATCTTGGAAGCATTTTAACCTCAACCTATAATCAAAGTCTTTCTGCATACTCTACCCACCAATATCAATGGTATTTTAAAAGGTAGATTCTGTATTCATTCTATCCATCTATCCATGTATCTATCTATCTATCTATCTATCTATCTATCTATCTATCTATCTACCTACCTATCATCTATCTTCCTACGTACCTATGACCAAAAAATCAAGGTTACATTTACAAAAAAACAGAAACCTTGTCTATTTTCCCACAAATCTCACTTTCAGAAGAGGCACTTCAGACAGAACACCTTTGTTCATCACTGTTTCAGCAATCCAGTCAAATCATTGCTCTGAAGAAGGCATTTCTTGAGGGATGGCAGATAAAACACTGGACAATTATTTGGCTGACGAAAGGATCTGCCTGTAAGAGAATAACTTTCCTAATGCTATGTGAAGAGTTTTGTTTTATCATGTAGATATTGTTTTAAAATAGACCATAATAAATAAACTTTTAATAAATCAGTTCCGGTATAGGAGGGGAAGTGAGGGGGAAGGCTTTTAGCCTGATAGACTCAAAACATTCTCCAGGACAAGAATGACTCAGGAAAAGTCATTTATTATGTCAATCACACAGGCTTGTCATTCATGAGGTATGGCCTTCAAACCAGGAAATAGAGGTGAGAGAGAGGTGAGTAAGCTCTTTTGAAAGCTCTGCTATGTCCCATGGGATAAGAGCTGTCCCACATAAGGAGAGGGACATGGGGCTTTAAGGGGTCAAAGCCAGGCAAATGTTGGAGCTATTACACCTCCTTAGACCTGAAATACAGCTGTCATAGAATCAGAATATCTGTTATATTATTCTGTACTACTGCTCCAAGCAGGTCATTAAATTAGGAAACAAACTCAAAAAATAGAAATTTTCATGGCTCCCATCTCCAAAACATGTTCCTCTATTTTTTTTTTTTATTAATTGTATTAACACCCTCCTATTCACACAAAGTTTTAAAAACCCTGAGCAGGGGTGCCTGGGTGGCGCAGTCGGTTAAGCGACCGACTTCAGCCAGGTCATGATCTCCCGGTCTGGGAGTTCGAGCCCCGCATCGGGCTCTGGGCTGATGGCTCAGAGCCTGGAGCCTGTTTCCGATTCTGTGTCTCCCTCTCTCTCTGCCCCTCCCCTGTTCATGCTCTGTCTCTCTCTGTCCCAAAAATAAATAAACGTTGAAAAAAAAAATTTTTTTTTAAATAAAAACCCTGAGCAACATTTGAACCATTCCTCTCCCTTGGTCTCCTCACTTAAATGTCAACTCCTAACAATTCTATCTCCTAATAACTCTCCCATATGCACCCCTTCCTCTTTTCTCATATCTACAGAATTCAGGGACCTTGGATGGTGAACCTGGTTGGAAAAAATTCTTTTTCACTAACCTCTAATTGAAAATTTGCACTTCCTCAAATTGTGGATGCAGGCAGCAAGCCATAAAATATTGGTAGTGATACTGTAACTGATAGAATTAAAATGTATTTTTAGATAGCACTGAACTTGTTAACGATATCTCAAAATGTCTTTTATGTTTATCACTACTTTAAAATTTTGATATTTTGAGTCCCTCCATTAGATCTTGTTGTTTAACACATTAGTAAAGTAGCACTTTCTACCATATCACAAAATTATAAAATTATTTAATATTTTAATATAATTCATTTTCTTTGTAATCCCGTGTATTTTACTTTATCTATTTAAACTAAAAAATAACCTGTAGGCTTCACCAGACTACCAAAGGAATCCAAGGCAAAAAAAAAAAAAAAAAAGTAAACAGATAAGAATTCCTCAGTTCTAATACAGCACCTTGTAAAATAAAAAGAAAACTTACATAAAAGTAATCATGATACTATGTAGTTCTTGATTAGAACTATAAATACATACATATGATGAACTATAAAATATTGTATAAGCATATTGTTTTTCATAAAAATTCATAGAGCCTTGGCATTAGGAAAAGACCAATCTCCTGTCCCCTAGCCCTATTAAAATGGCAATTAAGATTGCCACAAGCCTCCAAGGGCAATTTATTATCTTCCATATATGGACAGGTACAACTGTTAGACAATTAATCTTGTTATAAATGATAATCTGGTTCCTTGCAACTTCTTGTCACTGATCTTCATTCTATCGCTATGGAGCTACATAGAATGAACCTAATTCTTCCTCCACATGACTTTAATCTTTAAAGACAACCATCCTGTCATCCTTGATCTATTTTCTCTGGGATTAATAATACTAGTTCCTTCAACCATCCCTCTTATTATATAATTGTATGTCTGTTATCATGTCACCTGTTCTCCTCTGAGAATATCCCAATGCTTTCCAGTCCCTCTTAAAGTGTGGTAATTCTCAACCCGACACAATAATTCAGATGCATTCTATTGAGCAGGGAGTTCAATGGGACTACCACTTCTTGAATGCTACATACTGTAATTCTAGTAATGCTGACTGAGGCAGCATTGGCAAATTTTGGGCAATATTCATCATGTGGACCCCAGTGCACTTTCTGCCACCTAAACCTCATAAGCTTTTTAAAAAATTCCTATGTCTGCTATTCGAATTTCCTTCAGTAATTATTTGTGCAGCTAGGAGTTTTGGTCATACTCTCTGGACTTGACAAGAAGATCTATTAAATTTTATCTTGATGGGTCAGTTTTAAGTTCACATTTTCGGTTTGTCAAAACCTTTTGAGCTTTGTTTCTTTCATACATTATATTCAGCATTCCTTCCAGATTTGTAGAATGTGTAAGTTTGAAGAACCTACTTTTATCACTTCATATTTATATTTAATATACACATTAATGCACACTAAAAAATGCCTGGTTTTCTGATGCCTAAAGTGTATATAGTTTATATACTGAAAACAAATTTCAGTAAAGCACATAAAAATATTCTTTGATAGTAGGAATATAGTGAGTGATAAAATACTCTTAAATGAGAGGTCTCATCTTGCAAATGCCTCTCTTGTATCAAACCTTTGACACACAGTAATAAGGAGGAAGAACGGAAAACTAACCATGACTTGCAAGATAAAAATTATTTTAAATTCTCCTGGAGTCCACACCAAAAAAAATCATCACAAATCAATTTCATTATTTTTACATTAAAGAGTTCTCTAAAGTATCTTGAAACCCTCTTTCTTATGGAACTAAAACCATCTTTTTGGAAATCATAATTAAAAATAATCTAGCAATCTCAATCAGACATTATTGATCTGACAGCCTCAATCATTCTAGAACATAGCCAAGTAGGGGAAACTAAAGTGTCTGAGCAGGGAGAAGCCCATGCACTAAAAATCATGCATATTACCCAGAATCTCTAAGCAACTCACCCAGATATATATATGTATATTTTACACATGGTCCAGCGGTCATGATCATATATTTTCATAATTTATAAATGAAAAATGAAAGAAATTAGAAATTTTTCACAACCAAGCAAAAAGTAACAGCCTGAAACCTGTTATTGAAAAAGGAGAAACCAACACACACACACACACACACACACACACACACACACACACGCATGCACCGAAAAAAATATCTATATCAAGCAGACACAAGCATTCCAAAGTTTCATAATTACAGAGAAATAACCATAAGGCCAAACAGTCCTAATTATCTCAATGATCTCTAGGGGCATCATTACATTATAGCACGATAAAATAATTGACATTTATAATATGACAATCATCACAATACCCCAAGTTTATGTAGTTTACTGTTCATAAGAGACTTCTATATTCATTATTATAGTTAATTCTCAAAATTTTTGAGTTTCCAAGTCAAGTATTAGTACCATCCCAAATTTTACATTTTGTGGCTCAGGGAGACTGAAGAATTAATGCAGGGTCACGTAATTGTTCGATTGGAGTCCATAGTCTATTGCATCATGATCCTGAGTCATCAAAAAGCATTTACATTTGTGCCATATAATCTGGTTGGTAAGTTAGGTAAGTGTGTAATACATTTTAGAAACTCCTTTTGTGTTGATGTGATGGACACATCCACAAAAATTGATTTGAAACTTTTAAACTTTTAAGCCGTTAGAGGAATAAAATTAAGTTATATGAAAAATTCCCTTATATCCCCATTTCTTGATAGTGTCACAGAAGTCTAAATTTAACTTATGATGTTAGCAATAAATACAGAACCATTAACTGCCCTACATTTCAAAGTCTAAAATCTATACATAAAGAATGAAAGGACACACATAAGTATAGCAGTCACTTAGGCTTGATTTATTCAATTTAACAATATTATGATAGAGTCTTTTTTCATTTGTTTTTTAGGACCTACATGAACCTAAGTGGACTCTTGAGAGAGTGGAGAAGGTAGATGAGATGTGGGACACTGCAACAGATGTCATGTGTCACAGCACTTCTCCCTTGAGCATTTAGCTTTCACAATATTAGAAACCTCAATTCTCAATTCTACAACATTTGAAGGTGAAAGAATAATATTTATAAATTTGTAATATTTATAAAAATGAGAAATAAATTAGTTTTTTTTGTTTGTTTTTTCTTTTTAAACAGTTGGTCTTTTCATAATAAAACACTATCCATTAAAGGGAAGTGAAGGAGAGAAATGAAAAATTAAGTTGCAGCTGCAAAAGTTCCCATACTACATCTTTTTCAAGGGTAAGGCTTGCAGTTAGTTTAAAACCTTAATTTGTTATCATAAGAACCAAATAAAATGCACAAAGTTTAGAAAAATGGAGCTATCTGCTTAATACTTTCAATGGATCACAATCTGCCATCACCATGGTAACCTCTGAATAACTTTTTCCTAGCTAGTGCCAATTACGCACTGCTTTGGCCCTTGAAATCCCACTCATTTTTTAAAAGGCCTGGAATCTTTAAAAGAATAAAGCCCAACAGTTAAGTCCACACATACCCTCTTGTTCAGTCCGAGTCATTTCCTCAAGCTTCTTCTGTTTCAGTGTGTCCACCACATCGGCAAGGCTTCCTTTGCGGCGTTCTGGGGTTCCAAAAGTAACACTGGTCATTATCTCGCGGTCCCGACTCCCTTCGTCAGGCTTATGTGGTGAGGTAGAGGTATTTCGGAAGGAATATAGGGAACATAACTTATTATTCTCTGACTCCTAGAAAAACAAAATAAAATAAAACCATTAGAACGTTTGTTTCTCTGCATATCGTTGGAGAAAAATCCCAAACTCAGAATGACAGCATATGACGCTTAGATGAACAAATAATATTAAGCCGTCTCTGCTTTAAAAATACTAAACATGAAAGAAGCAATTATCCAAAGAACTACCCTGAAATTGCAGATTCAAACTGTTTTTTTTTATTAGAAACCAATCCAAGTGGTTCAAAAACTTCATTTTAATAGGGACACTTTACTTATTCTTACACCTTTCATTTAAAATAGTTTGCATTCAATAATTATTAATTATTAAGCTGGACAAAGTTTTTCTTTCCATTGGCACTTTTGTTAAATGCTCTTCCCACAGCCTAAAAATACGTACATCACAATAACATTATCCTTGAATTTAGAACCAAAAGAGAAATTAGCTTCAATATCCAATATTAATTATTCAACAGAAAACATATAAAACATCTAAATCAGTGCCACAAAGTTAGCCAACCGGAATATTTTTGTGCACTAGGGTTTGAGCAGAATCTTTTTTTTTTCCTAGCTACACAACTGTCAAAGTTACAAAAGCCTCATTCTATTCCTTATCTTCACCACTTGTATTTTAGCACATAGTCACACACATTTAAAAGTGGTTTACTTTTATGGTTTTTTTTGTTTGGTTGGTTGTTTTTAAAAAGGCCGAGTTTGTTACAGAAATATTTGCACAAGAACAGAGAAGTTAGCTAACTGGTAAGAGGGTCAGATTCATCTGCAAGGAAAAAATGCAAATCTGAGACTGAAAATAATAAACACCTAAAAGTTTACAGGAAGAAAATGTTTTTATATCTCTCTAAATCAGAACTGAGGGTTGGAAGCAACTATTATTTAGCCATCACCCATCAGTAACCTTACATTCACCTTATCTGTCTGAGCGTGGGTTTTCTCTTGCCCAACGAAAAACTATGTAAAGGAGCTAGTCTTTGTGATTCTCATCAGAAGCGTGGCAATTGTAATTGCTCCTATATCTCTCTCCTTTTTCACTAAGAAGCCCAGCAAGCTTTAAGAAGTAGAGGAAGAAATATGAGGCAAAAGTTACAGTAATAACTGGTACGGAAAGGGGGAGAAAGGAAAATGGAGCGTAGAGAAGTAAGTTTCCATATAAATTAAATGAAATAACTATACTCAATAAATGCTAGGCATTTAGTATTTTTATCATTGTACAAGGTAGGAATAAAACTTATTTTCAGGGTTGTTGGGATTATTATTAAGTAACAATTACTTGCAATATGTCACTAGGCACTGACATAGGCAGTGGATAAAATCATCAATGACTTAAGTCATATAAGTCATCTTATACCAACCTTAGAAACAATGGAAAGGTGTGAATTTTACTATTTCTGGCCCTCACTTTTTAACTTTCTAAAACTTAAGGAATGATGGTCTCATGAATGGAGACCTATAGGCAATTCATCTGAGTAAAGTGGTACTAAGTCCAAACACTTATAATGAAGAGAGTACTGTTGGATAAAAGCCAATAATGCCAAGTTAGGAAAAAACAAAAAAACAAAAAACTTGACAAAGGATCTATAGTTTTGTTTTGTTTAGTTTTGCTTTTTTTTTTTTAACTTTTAAGTAAGTTTTATTGAGGAAAAAAAAAGCTCAACTTATTATGGAATTTCCTAAAAACAAAACAGGTCCTAGGAAATTCAGTTTGAGGAAAGATGCCCAATGATATCTGTCGAGTCTTGCTGCATGTTACTGCAGCACAGCTGTGGAGGAGAGATTTGAGACAGTATTTGGTCTCAAAGCAATAGTCCTCAAACTTCAATGTTTAGAATTCCCTACAAGTATGTTAAAATGCAGATTCCCTCACCTCCCTCTATACTGCCAAGAGTAGGGCCCAGGAATGTGAAGTTTGATGAACATCCTAAGTGATTCTGATGTATAGGTCCTTTAATTCTCATTTCCTATGAAGGCAATAAAACAAATGTGCTTTGCCTTAATGTTATAATATGGATATAATTACGAACATTTTTAAGAAGGCCAGTTACTTGTGATTTTTAAAAATTACATAAAAGAGATTACTTCTCTTCTTTTGTTCTTTCTTGTGAAAACACCACTGTATAACATGACTGAACAAATGAACATCACAAAAGCCAAGCATATGGGGCCTGAGTTAGCATTAGTTCTTTCAAAGACAATTTACTATAAATTTGTTTTCTTCCAACCTCAGTGGCATCAACAAGCCTAACAGTGAAGATCATTTTTGAAATATTATTTAAGAGGATCCCAGTCCCAACATAAGAAATAGAATAACATTGATTCAGATTATCTAAAGCATTTTTTTTTTGCTGGAAATGAATTAAATACAATACAATATTATATGCAGATGACTGAAAAACCACACAGTAGTACAAAAAAAATCATCAGGCAAAGTGTGTAGAAAACATAAGCAATTTTCACAAATTAGGAATATTTAATTAAGATGTTTCCATGTCTGAAGGGATAGAAAAGTAAATATTAAAAGCAAATAAAAAAAATCACACTTCCATGTGAAGTGATGGATTTTAACTAAACTTATTATGGTAATCATTTCACAATACATACATATATCAAATAATTACGTTGTACACTTTAATACAATGTTATTGTCAGTTATATCTCAATAAACTGGAAAAAACATATTAAAATAAATATTGCTCAGATTTTTCAGAAGTTGTTATTCAAAACTGATTGCTCAGCAGTGGCAATAAAAAGATGTTAAACTTAAATAGCCTTCTCATGGTACTGTGAATATATCAAATATATACATTTCTGAGCTTTTGTGCTTCATGTTCCTTTCCTCTAGAATGGCCCACATTCTCTTTGACTATTCACTCAACCCACTCCTCAAAGCTCAGATCAAACTGCATTTCATCCTTGAAGTCCTGCTTGACTATCCTGGGCCTCACTACCCTCCTACCCCCTGAAATACACATCGAAGCACTTAATCAGAACCACACAACTTAGCATTTAATAATATACTACAATAAATTATTCATTACTATTTTGCATATATTAGTCATATTTGCAACTAAATTTTAACACTTGAAGGATTGGGGCCATGTCTCATGTTTCTTCAATATGCCCCCAGAGCATCCAACAAAATGTTAAGTACATCACCAGCTGCTGAACTTGAAACAACTCCTCACCAAATATGTCAAGAATAATAAAAAAAATACTGGTAGGAGTAAAGATTTGTTCTAATAGTGACAGGATTGCTTATTTAAGCAAAATATTGAGAACTGAAACATTAAAAAAATAAAGGATTTATTTAATAAAAGATGACATAGCGACACAATGGAATACCACACAGCCATTAAAAACAATATTATATACGCTGAATATAGTGTTGTTTATAGTGATGAACCATTAGGGGCAACTTGCATATCCAATTATAGGGATCATTTGAGGGCATTATGGTTTGGTCCAGATGGTAGAATAATTTGATATTATTAAAAATCATATTTTTGCAGAAAATGTAGTGACATCGGGGAATATTCATAACGTATTGTTAGTGAAAAGCATGTTGGTGAGAAACACCAATATACATTTTTTTAGGAAGAGTTATATACAGAAGAAAAGACACCAGAATGTCCAACAAAATGTTAACAGTCCTCTGAGTATTGGGATAATAGGTAGTTTTAATTTTCTTTTTGAAGTCATCCATATTTTGCAAATATTCTATTATAAATACTATTTTTAAAGAGAAAATAAATATTGTTGTCAAGGTTGAATACGAATACCAAAAAATGTTGTAGAAATAATTTATTTACAAATAAATATGAATTAAATGGGAAAAAAGGATAATTGTAGTTAGATTAGTACATAACCTCAATTTTGTTGGATGTGTGCATAAGGGTAAACATGGCTACAAAACAAACAAACAAGACACTGGGAGATATACACCAAAACATTTATAGTGATCTCTCAATGGCAATGAGATTACTGGTAATTTTTATTTCCTTTTGCTTTATGTGTTTTCTAACTTATCATTGATGAACACAGTTTATGTAATAAAGAAAAACAAAAATAATTTTATGAAGGGATTCTTGAAGGAAATATAAAATAGAATTTAAGAGAAAAAAATCAGTCTTCTTGAAGATATCTAGAGAGTTAGTATATTATAATTTCCCTGAATTTGAACCCAGAAAAATAATCAAGGCTCTCAAATAGTATTTTCTAATAAATTTGATTATTTAAAAAGGAATCCTTACAATCTAGATCCTTATCATTATTACCCATTGTTTCCCATTTGCCCTCAAAAGATGCACAAAATCAATCTATTTCCTCTTCTGTAAATTAGAGTTGTTCAAATATCTTAAGGGAGGGATTGAATTAATAGTTCTTTTCTAGGTGACACTCCTCCAGTTTCTATACCCATTTCCCATCTGACATGATTACCAGACCCTTCATCATTCTCCTCTGATTCAATCGAGTCTCTAGATGTTGTTCTAAAAATGGGTTGCCAAGAACTGAATACCAAAGTTCCATATCTTCATTTGCAGCAAGAAGAAAAGTGACACTCAGAAGGTCATGTAGCTTCCTTCATGTCACACAGGTAGAACTGGCAGAACTAGTTTAAAACCCAAATGTAGGTTTTCTGACTCTAAATCCAGTGCTTTTCCCATTCCACAAGGCCATAATAAAGTCACTCTCAACAGTAAAAGATGCCACAATTCCAATAACACCTACCTTCTAAATATTTTTTTTTTTACCTTGCATTGCCAGAGAGGAACTTTACCTACTTTGAGACAGGAATTCCACTTTGTTATTAACCCTAATCTAAGAGTTACCAAGAAGTACCCTATATTAGTTATCTATTGTATAAAAATCACCCTAAGACAGGGCTTAAAACAATAATAATCATTTATTCTTTTTTTAATGGTTTCTGTGGATCAGGAATTTGGGAGCATCTGGGCTGGGTGATTCTGTCTCAAGATCTCCCATGAGGTTGCCAGTAAGTCAGTGGCTAAGGTTGGAGTCATCTCAAAGCCTCTTTATTCACAAATGGGAGCACTTCAAGAGTGTGGAGCTGGAAGCTGGGGTTTCTTGGACATCTTCCTCTATCTCTATGTGATCCCTTCATATGATCTTTCTCTCCAAGATTTTAGCTTCAGACTAGTTGGACTTGTTACATGGTAGCTCAGATTGCCAAGGGTGCATACCCCCACAAAGAGTCAGATGAAAGCTATATCACTATTTCTAACCTAGTCTGAAGAGTCATGCCATGTAACTGTCAGTGCAATCTACTCAATAGTAAGACAACAAAGCTGGCACATAGTCAAGAGGGTGGGACTTAGACTCTGCCTTTCTATGGGATGGAGTTAATATTATATCTTCAAATAGTTGCTGTAAGAAATGAATAGTATATAAAGTGCTCAGAACAATGATAACTACTCTTACTAAATTCAAACGCCCTTTGTCCAATAGTCTTGTGTTTCCATTTTTAATTCTGAAAATACAGTCATGATGACCACTGGCACCATTTTTAGGTTTTAATTTATTCTTGTTCATCTAAGTATAATAATAAATACTACATGACATTACTCTCTTCTATATTAATGCTCAAAAAATCACAAACTAATATAAAGTCATCCCAAACAAATTCCAAGACCTGACCCCTCACAAAACCCCAGTAACCTTAACATTGGTAATTAGCTTTTTCTAGGGATACTTTCTATCAATTCCCACTTAACCTAACTGCATATGGGTTATCTCCGTTCTGTCCTGGAGCAGCTACAGTACACTACTGCTCTAATTCATCTGGGTTGCCAACTGCACCTTGACCAAGAATATGAAAGGGTAGTCATAACTGCAAACAGAGGAGAACTGTAGGCTGAGGTTGCAAAAGTCAGACAAGATGTCAGGAACCGAGACAAGCAAAGACCATAGGTCAGGAATGGAATCTTGCCCTACATAATGGAGTTGAAACCTACATACAAATGGAAGTCACTGGTGCTGGGAGAAATGATTAGGAAATAGCCTCTCTATGCAGCTGCATGAATCAACTTCCCTACCTGCTGCCCAACCTAACCGTAGGGACAGAATATTACCCTCTCTTACTCTTTCCTCCACCCACTAGCAAGGCTGAATTAAATGTGTCCAGTCTTATTGCACTCCTGTTGTCATTTTGTTTTTGTTTTTGTTTTCCATTTCAGTTATACTGCCTTTCCAATTACAGCTTTATCCTCATTCTAGTCTACCTGCCCCTCCTCAGATAAGATTATTAGGATACCAAATTATAGGTTTGTCCCTGATTTCTGACAGCCTCCAGTCTACAGCAAGATTCTGTTTCCTTAAACCCTACCTCAAATCATTCAAACAAAACCCAAATCCTACAAAATGTTCTTTTGAATACTTTCTTACTGAGGCATTCGATGATTCCCTGTGGTGTGTGTTCTCCCGACTGTAATGAGTAATAAAACCAATTTATTCCATTACAGGTGTGTTCTTGGTAGTCTTTGACTGAAGGAAATTAATGGGATGCAATGTCTGTAAAGAAATTAAACACAATAATAAAACCAACTAAAAGTTGGTGCACTACCAATTCAGCCATGTCAGTGATCAGTCTTCTCTGCCAGAACAGATGGCTCTACACCCCTCCTTTTGTATGCACTGCATTTTATGTATTTTAAGTTTCAATTAAGCATTCAAGTTACATTACACATACACATGTATTTTAATATATTTTAATTAAGATATATATATCAAGATATATATATGTATATATATACACATATGTATGTATATGCGCTAGATACGTACTGCTTTTTCTGATTCCCCACTTCAAACGCTCTTTTTTGATGAGCCCAAAACTACCTGACAACTGTGCGGTATAAGACATATTCTACTACAGTATTATGGGGTGACTGACAGATAAAGCTTTACCTAATCTAGGTTCCAATAACTTCTTGCTAACAAAGGAACTGTAACCTTTTTAATATGCTGAAAACTAAATTGCTAACATTTATAGGTTCTTTCTCAGAGGAAGAAGTACATTTTTCTCTAATGTGACATATTTTAGGAAAAGCATTGGTTTAAGGAAGCTTAAATAAATGAAAATACTGAATTTGGTTCCAATTAACAGCAGGTTATTCTTGATAAAAGTATCATTAACTCTAAGAGTAAAACAAAGTTTTATTCTTTTTCTCTTTTATTAAAACTGATACTTGGGGGCACCTGGGTGGCTCAGTCTGTTAAGGGTATGACTCTTGATTTTGGCTCAGGTCATGATCTCATGGTTCATGGGTTCAGGCCTCACGATTTCAGCTCAGGTCATGATCTCATGGTTTGTGGGTTTGAGCCCCACGTTGGGCTCTGCGCTGGCAGTGCACAGCCTCCTTGGAATTCTCTGTGTCCCTTCCTCTCTCTCTGCCCCACTCTCACTCACTCATGCTGTCTTTCTCAAAATAAATAAACTTAAAAAAGCCCTGAAACTTGGTAGAATATATTAGATTTATATAGCATTCTCAAAGTTGGCACAAAACCATGCCACCTTACACTATTATTATACTGTTTAATAATAATAAATTTATTCATTATTCATCAGAATATAAATTTATTACCACTATTTACGACAGTGTCATGATTCCTCAAGTCTAATAAATAAAAGCTATTGTTTTAAAGTGTTATTTTGATTCAAAGAAAAAAATCACAATACTAAGTTTTTTTAAATTTCCTCGTCACCATGATATTTAATAAATGGAAATAAAATACAGAAAAAATACTAAATTCCCCAACTTGTCAAGACAAGCACATAGAAAAGCTTTGCCTCATCTATACATATCACCCTCACATATTGAATCAAAATCTCAAGATTCAAAGGTCCTTAAAAATCCAATTGCTCAATCCCACCTAAGATTCATTCCCTGTGCAGAAAAAGGTGGTATAATAGTTAACAAAACATAGGCTCTCTGGGCCAGATTTTGCAGTTAAATCGCAATTTTTCCATCTACCTGCCATATAACACAGGTGAGTTAGTCAACCTCTCTGTGTCTTAATTTCCCCATCTATAAAATGGGAGTGATAACAGCAGTACAGAACCTATCTCATAGCATTGTTATGAAAAACAGATGAATTAATAAAAATAAAAACTCTTAGAACAGTGCTTGTAACATTGTAAGTGTTCATTAAATGGTGATGTTGGTGGTAGTGATGTTCACTGTTACAATATCTCTTACAAGTAATTTTTTTGGCCTCTCCTTAAACACCTCTATACCTCCCAAAGCAGTCCATTCCATCTGTGCAGGGTTGCCAAACATTCCTATTAATAAGAATATTAACAAAAGAATATTATAGAATATTATTATATTAATGTTAATAAAATATTAATAATATTTCAACCTTTCTTATATCCCATGTAAACATTCAGAACGACAACATTTTAAAACACACAGCTATTATACTACCCTTATATCTTCTTTTTTTCTAGGCAAAACATCTCTGATTTCTTCCTCATAAGACATGGTTCAGCCATCCTGATCATTCTCCCTTGAGTGTGTTCTAATTTGTTTCTCCCGCTCTTAAATAGTAGTGCCCTGAACTGAATGTACTCAATATTCTAAACAACAGAGAATTAAGGCACACTACCACTGCCTTAGAGACATCATACTTTAAACATCTAATGTCACGGGACAGGCAGCCCCAGAGATGAGAATATTTTATGATTTTTTTGGTAATGGAACAGTAAGAAGATCTTTCAGGCACATGTGACAACATTCTATCAAGGTTCAGCTATTAGCTGATTTGTGTGCCTACCAACTCCAGACAGTTACTTTCATCTGGCAATTCATTAGTATTCAAACTACCATATGACACTCAACTTAAACAACACTACCGGGCTAGGTTGAGTTGGCTAAGACAGTTTCAACTTTGAAGCCCAGAAAGTTAAAAGCAGCAAGAGACTTGGTGATTACAGCTCAAATCTTTCATTTTTGAGATGAGGAAATTGAAGTCCAAAGATATAAAGTGACTTCTGTAAGGTCACACAGCAAATTAGTGACAGAGATAAATAAGGCAATGTCTTTTCCTCTAAGTTATGTTTCCTCTAAATAATCTCAAGGAAAACACTTCCACTAAATCAAGAATTTTTGTTTATTTGCTTGCTTTTTACGATCTGAGGCTTTAGGGAATAAGGGGTGTGATTATGCAGAAGTTAGGGAAGTATAATCGGACAAGTTTTAACAGAGCAAGTTTCTTTGCAAGGAGAGTCTCAAACAATTCCACAGAACTTTTCTTATGAGATAAATACTTACTCTAGTGTCAAGTCTATTGTCTTCATGGTGTCCTTTTCTGCAGTTGTTTTTCTGTTTCTTCCCCATTAAAGAGATACCAGTGCACTTATGAAAATAACTGTATTTTTTATATAGAATCACCAAAGCAGCTAGTATGCTTTAAATGAACCGAAGGCTATGGTAGATGCCTAAATTATACGTACATCACTGGATCCAGGTATCAGTAAGATCACCAGGAACCCATTTAGCTATCACCCAAATGAGGAATAATGAAGAGCCCTTTGAAATAGTGGACAAACCCAGACACCAGAATTTTGAAGCTGAAGCAAAGGAGGTGAAGTAAAAAACCTTCCTAACCTATACCCCAAACAGGCAAATAGCCTTAAAAATAGGAGAATCGGGGCACCAGGGACCTCTTGTATGACACTGGCTCAGAATTAACAGGGAAGAGAAGAGCTTGTAGTATGACACAAGTAATCTGTTGAAATGCCATTTAATCCAGCTTCTGGGAAACCTCCCCATAATTCAAGACAGAAACCTGGGCCATTGTAAGGGAAAGGGATCTGCAATCATTCAAGGGTATCAGAGTAGCTTCAGAAAAAATGAGATATTAAAACTTTGAGGAAAAAAGGTAAGGTAGTTGGGACTCACTAGGGAAAGGGTAGTAATTTAGCTCCCCGGAAATAAATATCGGTATAATAATTACCTATGTCTTGGTTGTCTATCTGAAAATGATGAGACTGGGGTCACATAAAAAATAGTTCAGCATATGCCCTTTATATCTCACAATTCTTAATATTAAAAAGGACCAGATCCCAATCAAGTCCTGTTAAATCCATTTGTTACCTAACAGAGATCCTGCTCTATTAACAGTGAAGCCCTCCCATGGCCTCATTTGTCCAGAGATGAACAACTAGAGAACAAACTGCTGCCTCTGTCATACACATTGAGACCTCACAACTGCTCTGGGGATTCCAACACCTCCTCTCTTCACTGGATCTTGTCCAGTGAGGGTCCCAATTTAGAGAATTATACCACAAAAGCCTTCAAATTTCATACATGTAAAGGATTAACAAGAAACTCTTGGTAACCCAGAAATTTTAAAATCAACTCTCCAGTTCTCTGATTTAAGCTTTTAACACAGAGAACAAGTACAAAGAGACTAAAAATGATACCTCAGAGACTGTGTTGCTAATAAAACATCTATTCTATCTATCTGTATTTACATTTCCAGGAAAAGGGAAAGTAGGCACAAAAATGTCACCAATTTACCAGAAAGCAGTAAGTAGAGGTCTAATTCTGTCTTCAGATGCCCTCAATGTCTGGAAGCCATACATTGCTATACCTGGGGGCAGCACACAACCTGGAATTGGATGGCTCACCTACAGTCTTAGAGCCCAGGCTCTTTCTCGAGGGGCAGCCAGTAGGGAACATAGGCATGAATTTACATTTTTTTCTCTAATTTCCAAATACTTAAAAAGCTCAGATTCAGGTCATTCCTTGCTTTATTGTGTGCATCCTCATGGATCCAAGGACAGTAGTCAAAAGGACAGCAAAACTCTGTTCTTACTCACAATTTCAGAAAGCTAAAAAAAAAACTATAATCAACCCCTATACAAGATATGCCAGTATAAGAACAAAACAAAACAAAACAAAAAATGAGAGAGGTATGTTTGGTAGAAGTACACCGGGAACAAAATAATTTCAAAAACTGAAGGCCACATATTAACTCTGAATTCAGGAGCAAACTTTTCTCAATTTGTTTATGGATTACATTAGCTTAATCTTAGCTAACCCAGTCCTTCTGTAAAAAAGCTACTAAGTCACCACTAAAGCTAAACAAAAAATTCCTAAATAACAGTAATTGCCAAAAAAAAAAATGTTCATTTTGTGTGTTTCAAGGTAAATAAATCTCTTCTATTATGCCACCATAATCTATTTATGCTTAAATGAGGGCACATTTCTTCCCAGAAGTTTGATGAACTTGAGAATATTGTATTCTAGGTACTCTCAGTACACCAGCAGTGAAAACAAATCAGAGTTAAATTATAATGAAAGCAAAAGTTTACAAAATAGTTCCCAATCATTTTATTAAATAAGGTTTCCCATTTTCTGGGATGGTAATGAAATATAAAGAAGATAAATGAAATGTATAAATATTCATTTCTAATTTTTACCTGATTGTAAAATTTTATTAGCAAAGGTTTATAATTTATACTTTGGATTTGAGAATGTGGTTTACACAGAGATATATTATTGAACTCAATTTGCATCACCTAGAAAAATAATGCCTAGAGGTCATGAGAATGCAGTAATACCAAAATAATACTTAAAAGGTTAATAATATAAAAAAATAAGTGTCATCACATTGAAAGGTATATTAACAAAAGCAATAATGGCTTGAAGTTGTTCTTCTTTTAAAAGGTTACATTTCTCTTGGAAAGCAAGGAAAACTTCTTATTGCAGAGGACAATCAAACAGTGGGATAATTTGCATATCAAGATAATTAAGGCACATTCATTAGCAGTGTTTAAGAAAGATTGGGTATGTTCATGTAAGGAACAGAGTAGGCTCTTTCCTGCTTAATGCAGGTGGTTTGACTCAATAATCAAAGAGAGCCCTTTCAATCTCATCTCCAAATGATTCATTATGGTAAAGTTGCCTTTATGGAAAGCAACCCTATCCAAATTAGTGTGAGAAGGTAGAACAGGAGGAGTGAAAATACAATCCCAGCTTCCTCCTTCCAAAGCAAAATGCTCCCTATCACAAGTACTACCATCTTATTCAAACTGATATAGAAGGACCTGAAGATTCATATCTCATTCTAATCATGAAAAGTTCAAATTAGTCATGGAAAAGACTGCATGCTATATAATATATACATTGCTCTCTACAACACGTTGCTTAGAAGCCTTATAGGAATGCACAGATTTCATTATTCCCGTTATCATACTGCATTATAGTGATGTATCCCAATCATCACTAGGCAAGAAGGAATTCTGTACAAGAAAGTGTACATGAATCAGAACCACTTATATAGACTGTGGAGTTCTGCTTTAATCAGAAAATTACTGGTGTCCTGAGATCAGCTTCCATTGATTAATACTGATCAATTTGATAAAAAGTCTATCCAAAAAAAAAAAAAAAAAAGATAGTCTACTGTATTCAAATGTCATTTGGATCCATCGAGAAAATAAAGCTATCTAGAACAGGCCTGGCTCAATCAGGTTGATTTGCTACACCAGATCATCCTAGATTTTCTATTAATAATCAAGTCTTATTTTAAACAATTATTGAAAAGTGACCTTTCCTAAGTGCTTGAAATGCTAAAGAATCCAAACTATATTTTGGTCATGAAGGAATATTTGCATATGTATAATCAACAGGAAAAAAACAAACCACAGGAGCAGCCTTGGCATCACAATGACGTGTACACTAGCAGCATATTGGTGAAAGAAATGAAAACAAAATATTTTTGAGGCATAAAGATATCACATAAAAATGAAGCAAATTAGGGGAATATTGGTTGAATCCCAGAAAAGATAATCCTTATGAACATGAAGGAATGCTGTAAACTGTAAGTGAATGCCAGTAACGGAGTTTGTTAAGAGATTCACGTTATAGTCAGTGCTCTGCAAACTCCAGCCACTGGCTCTTATACAGCCTAAAAGATTAAAATAAAAATAAACATGGCATATCTTGTCTCCTTGAAAACATTCTATATACACAATTTTATTACACTGAGGAAAAAAAATACCAGGGCCTGATATTCCTTGAACTGTCAAAATACAAAAGAAATGAAAAAAAGTCTTTGCACAGATGTAGCAAAGCACTAGATTTTTATATTTTGGCAGGTGCTCAATATGCAGCCCACATAATCACATGTTAATGACTGGAGTGTGTTAATCAGCATGCATACCTGATTCCTTCTTGCCCAAGGGGGAAAAAAGCCAACTATACCAGAGCATGTTAATGTTTCTACTTTTGATAAAGATTTTGATAATATGCTAGGTAAGAAAACTTTTCCAAAAAGTGTATTTAAAGATGTATTATATAATTAAAGTTAATAATAAAATAATTCCAGTTTCCATAAACATCAAGATATTTTCAAGTAGCATACCAGTAATCATTTTGTTTAATGTAAAGAACCCAGATTTGGGAAAGATCTTTTTTTAAAGATCTACATTTTTTTTATTAGCAGGAATGAAACATTGCACATAACCAGGGTGTAGAAATACAAAGATGATCATTGTGTTAACACTAGACAACATCAGTTGTCTGTTTCACTACCCACACCATGCAATAAAATATAGTTTTACTTTTGGTTCAAATTGTAAGTACATTTCTGTCATTAAATTTCTGAAATAGGTTTAAAAAGAGACAGTACTATGTACTAATACAGTTTCAAATTTACAGAAAATGGGAAATCTACCACAGAGCTTCCCGGAGAACATTGTTTCATAACTCAGGAGACAAGGGCAGACAGTTTTTCACTTGTTACCAGAAGTCTAGGTTTGAAATTTACTTAAATTGAATGAATTTCCAAAATCTTAAAATGAGGAGTAGTAACTAAATTTTCCAGGAAGTCTAAACCTTGTCAGTTCATGGGTTCTTTTCCTGTGATTCACAGACCAAGCAGGTACAAAAAGATGCACATAAATCTTGTCTTAGGTGTTAAGATTACAAAATGGGACCAGGCAAACTAGTGGATTTCACTATACTTTCTAAAGTACAGTCTCAATAAAAGTGAGAAAATACATTTCATTTGGGTGTTATTTACTATCTTAAATGACTAAATCTTACCAAAAACTGGCAACACCTCAAGTTTTTAAAATCTTTTAAAAGCTTAAAAAATTAGAAATCTTCTAAAATCCTATCACAACATAAATAATGGTGGAAAAGGATTAAATCCTCACTCAAAATTCCTGGACTATGTTATCATGTATGACAACAGCTCCAATCCCAGTCACAGTACAAAGTTCACACCAGAATTTTTATGACTCAAAATGAACTGCATAGAACACTCCAGAGTTGATTAGCAACTTCTTTGGACTAAAAGCAAGAAAGGCAGAAAAGAGAAATTGTTTGCGAGCAAGACAGTATTGTTCCTAGTATTTATTAAATATCCCAACATGCCTATGACTATTTTCTTTCAATTACAGCAAAGGCCATCATTGGCATCTTTTATTTACACTGAAAAAATATTTTTAAAACTTTCCTAAAAGATAAAACTCACTCAGGGGAATTTAAGTAGATCTCTAAAATACGAAGCTCTGATATTCTGGGGCTGAAGGTCCAGCATGGTTATTTTTACTTAATTACACCAGAAATTGAAAGGCAGATGCATATAATCCCATTTTGACTTACATTACATATCAATATAAGCATGCAAACAAGAGCACAACAATCTTGTTGTCACTTTTTGGATCTTGTAAGAGATACCGTTGGTACTCTGCCCACATCCTCATGGCCTGCCCCAGAAGTCACCTGCAACCAATTCCCTCTTAAGTAAAAAGCTTCTGTCCTCACATGGGACCATTTTCTGTCCAGGAACAAGCCTACCCTTGGCCCTCTTCCTTGATCTTCACAATTTCATTTCCTGTTCATTCTTAACTAAATTTCTGCTCGCTTGACTAACGTCATGGCCACAAGGCTTAAAATACTCTCCTCAACTTCTGTGTGAATCCTGTCCTCTTCAGAATCTAGGGGAACTTGAAGAATAACCTCTCTAATTGTTCACTCTTCCATTTACCCTCAAATTCTCATGGGCACTATTGCCATAATTTTCCTACTAGGTGTCCTTGTTTCTGGTATTATCTCCCACAATCTGTATGCTGCACAGCAGCCAATATGATTTTTAAAACATAAATCAAATCATGTTAGACTCTTGCTTAAAATCTTCCAATGGCTTCCTGTTGCACTTGAAGTAAAGCCCAAACACCTCACTGTAGCCTGTGATACCCCCAAAGTCTGTAGCATCTGACTTCCTCTTTGATTTCATCTCATACCATTCTCTCTCACACCCACTCCATTCCAGTCACTCTATTGTTTTCTGTTGTTCAAATACACCAATGAAAAAGGCTGCTGCACTTTCTGTATATTCTAGCTGGGTGTCTTCCCCCAAATTGCTGCATAGTTTGTTCCTTCTCATTCAAATCTCAACTCAAAAGTCACACCTTCAAACAGACCTTCTGGACTGTTTAGTCATTCTTGATCACATTTTCTTATTTAATTTTCTTTATTCCACTTATCATTGTCTGACATTGGCTCACTCTGTGAAACTTCTTTATTGTCTGTAATACTACTAGAAGTTCCAGGATAGCAGGGCTCTTTCCTGATTTATTCATAAGAAAGTCCCTGTGCCTGGAACTTAGTAGGTGCTATATATTCAAGTAATCTTTAGGAGACAATAGTTACACACAGTATCGTTCTTCCAGTCACTAAATATAACCATAAAATGTTCCTTCATCCTTGTTAACATTGAATAGAACGATACACTACACATTTTTTCCATGAAGAAATGATGTGAAGTTATTACTGTCGAATGAATCAGTCCTTATGGGAACAAAAACACCTATCAGGAGACAGTGTCAATATTCCTCTGGGAAAAAAAATGTACTGGCACACCCATACCATAATGAAAATAGTAGTGGCTGTATATAGTGAAAAAGGACAGTAAATTTTTATTTACACTAGCTTTTCAGCCTTCAAATGGAATTTATCAATTTACATGAAACTTAAAATCAAGAATTTTGGTGTCTATAGCATAAGCTATTATAATTAAAATCAGAGCCTAAAACTTTTTAATCTCAAATTGGTCTTTGAATGTCAAACTCTAAAATTTCTATTCTCCTTTGCTTATGCCACAATGAATTATCTTCCTTGTTCGAAACTGTGGGGTCTCATATTTTGTTGGAACGCCACGTCAGAATAATCAGAATTTCAACATTTCAAGATTTTTTTTTTCTAATCAGGAAGTGGGGATTAGCAGAACTTCTCTGCTTTGTCTTTACCCCCTCTTTACAGTAAAGCTCTTCTGTGGTCTTAATATTTCAAAGTTAAACCCTTCCTGAACCCAGGAGATAAGAAATTTTTAGTGACTGTTTCTAACTGTTCATGAGTGAAGGCCATCAAAAAAATTAATAACTGGAAACTGAATAGGTGCTAATAGAATTTGTGTTACTGTTTTTTACTTTAAAATTTTGTTTCTCCACACCTATTTTATGGGGTTCAATTACAGTGGGTAACAAGTATAAGAGAACAACCAAGTTTCACTTAACATCATGACAATACTTTTGGATTCCTAATTATTTGAAAGTGGAATGAGGTAAAATGTTTATTAAATTTTACTTTAGTCATCTCCCCACGCCAACACATACACACACATGCATGTGTGCACATATACATGTATGCATGTGCGCGCGCACACACACACACACATATACACACACTCTATATGTAGGTTTTCAGGACTGCCCAGGAACCTAAAATCCTTTCTATTGTTTTTCTTCCCCATAAAGAAAAACTGGTTGGTGATATGATACTTGCAGTGTAAGTCATTACAGGTCTGATGCTACAGTTGTTACACATTATTGAATCTATCGAATGAAAAGGGAGCACAAAGGGAATTTCCAAATGCAGCTGCTATTTCCCATTTGTTAAATCCTTTTATTATACCATATAAGTACACAGCTGGGAAATACTATAGAGTGGGAGTTAAAACAAAATATTTTGGCTTCCAGACATTCAGAATACACAAAGGCTCCAGTGGAAAGCAGTGCTTGATATCAAAAGAGAGTGAAAGTTTGAAAACATTTCCAGCAAATATGATTTCTTTTATACTAATATATAACATATTTGCGAATTTAAACTATTTTATACAACCATAAATCCCTCTTAATATAAATTTGGTAAGCAAATTATTAATATCTATTTTCTGATAAAAGTTTAGATCATAAAACTTTGCAAATAACTCACTGAAGCAATTTGGCACTTGCCAAGATACAAACAAAATTTTACAGTTCTCTAAAGAAGTAAAATTTAAAGGGTATTATTTCTGCCTCAACCTATATTTTTCAGCTTCATTACTTTTATTTGTCCATGACTATATTTGGCATAAGTGGTAAAATGGATCTTGAGTCCATCCTTTCTCTCTATCCCATTTGCCCAAACCACTACCATCTCTTAACTGGACTTCTTAAGTAGGCTCCCAACAGGTCTTACTCCTTTCACTCTCTCTCCTTCCCATCCATTCATACTACAGACAGAGTGATTTATCTGCAATGTTCTAAAACCTTTCAATGATTCTCCATTGCACTTAGATGCAAACCTCATTTCCATCACATAATCTATATGGTCTTGTTGGATATAGCCTCTACCAGTCTCTCCAACCATATCTGATGCTACCCTGTAACCTCATTCATTACACTCCAGCCACTAAGACTATCTTTCATTTCCTGATACTCAGCTATATTTTTCTCCCCTCAAATATTTCCTCCATGCTGTTCCCTCTGCTATTTTTACTCTTTCTTCTAAACTTTGTCTGGCTATTCCTATCATCCTTAAGTCAGAGAGGGCATCCCTATCCATCTATTCTAAATTAGGTTTATCCCATTATGTTCTCACATAGCATTCTGCTCTTTTTCTTCCTAACACATGTCACAATTTTAATTATATACTTATGTATGTGTGTTTATTTAACTTCTGTCCCCTCTCCTAGATATTAGTTCCATGAAAGCATAATCATTCATGTTTTTTTCCACCACAATACAGCCAGCACCGAGTAGAATACTGAACCCAGAAAAGGTGCTCCATAAATATTTGAAGACATAAAAATAAAACATGGCCCTACTATCTTCTCGAAAAGCCAGTGGCAGTGACCAGCTATTTCACCCTTGCTATCTTGGAAGTACAAAAATGATTAAGTTCAATCAGAAAAACTTTTAGTCTTGCCTTATTATACTTTCTCTTTCCCCCATGTAAGGAAAATAAATCTTCCAGTGTATCTATTAATTGTGTAATGATTATCCCCTGTGAACCTAAGTTCACAGTCTAGAAAAGTCTTATTTTTCTCCCAATCTCCTACTTTTCACCTACTGTTACAGAGCACTAGTTGTACCTGCAAAATCACCTGAGAAAGAAAAATGTCTGCCTCCATAATTTATGGAATCAAGTCTTCGACATTAAGCATTAAGCACAGAGCAAGAATTTAAACATAGGTTATCAGTTGTAAAAGTGTTTTTAAATATTACCTTATTTTTTTACTAAAGAATAAAACTTTTCATGACAGGCCACTTAAGATATCTTTCATTAACATTAACCAAAAGTTAAGAAATGTAAAACAGGTTTTCAATTCCTACTCTAATAAAATATGTTAAGGTTTTGGTCAGTTGTAGATGCTAAAAAAATGGACATTTTTGCTTTAAACGAGACAATGCCACTTACCGTGGCCTCTGTTTTGATGGCTAGAGACAGAATTTAGCATGGGAAAGCTGGCTAAGACACTCCATGGATCTGATGTTTCTACCTTCAGGGCAAACTCCTGAAGTCTGATTGAATGATACTCAGGAGCTTTGCATGTCCTTTTGAAATTAATGTGTAGGCACAAAGTGAGAAAAGCTTTATCATAAATCAAAAATGACCATTAAAAATGATAAATACCTGCATTTCCTCCACTGAAGATGTATTCACCATATGACCTCATTCACATAGACATGTTTGCTTAATACAATATTTCAATGTTAATACACAGCCACGCTTTATTTGATCGTACCTATTTTGTGTTATTATCAAGTTTACCACCTTATTAAGAAATTCAGAGAGGCGCCTGGGTGGCTCAGTCAGTTGAGCGTCTGATTCCTGATTTTGGCTCGGGTCATGATCTCATGGGTTCATGGGTTCAACCCCCACATTTGGCTCTGCGCTGACAGTGCGGAGCCTGCTTGGGATTCTCTCTCCCCCTCTCTCTCTGCCCACCCTCCCCTGCTCCCTTTCTCTCTCTCTCTCTCTCTCTCTCTCTCTCTCTCTCTCTCTCAAAATAAATAAATAAACTTTAAAAAAAAGAGAGAGATTCAGAAAATAAGATAACCAAACCTCCCCCAAATTAAATTAAATATCTTTTGGCAAGTTGACCTAAGAATGTATAAAAAACTAAATCAGAAACCATTTTCCAATTTTTCCCAGTTACTAGCATATTAGTAATATTAATAATATACATGGTGTTTGTTTCATGATCTGAACACAAATAATTCTATGATATGTATTTTGAGCTTTCTCTAAAACATGTATTTGTGATGAGGCCATACCAAAGGACACGCTTAGTGACAGTGGCCAGATTTTAAAAGCTCACCATTCTTTGCTGAGACGACAGAACAGTGTCCCAGTCAGCATCTTGTTGAATGGTATTGACAAGTGTTGGTAGCTCCTCAGAGTGAGGTTTGTTGTGCATTATGGGGTGCAGAGGCAGATGGGAGGCCACATGTTGATCACCGCCCTCTTCCTTTTCCCTTGAGGTCAAATCTTGGGTCATGGCTTCCTCTCCATCAGCTGCACAGGCAAATGGAGAGGTGGCTTGCTTGGAAGACATTCTTCTGCAGGACAGAGAGAAAGAGCATGGGTTCAAAAAGTCTGTCAATGACAAAAGAACAAACCATCCCTTACATTTGACTAATTCAGGAAAAAAAGTAGGGTCTCTAACTTCAAGTTGTTTATGAGCTACCTTAAACCACTGATAAAAATTCAGCTCATCTGTACCACTCTCCCTCTCTGCTTTTAACCCAGCAAACCTCTTCCTAGTAATTGCTACACATCTTCTCCCTTCTCTATCCACAAATGAAATTTCCATGGAATAGTTTTTCATAATGTATAGTATATGCATATGTGTATTTTTCCTCCCAATTCTCCCAACTAGATTATTAGCTTCTTAAGAGTAATTCAGTTGATGGCTAACAATGGGGGGAAGGGGGGAATAAATAAGTGAATAAACTGGCAAATAAGCCAGTTTAAGAATAATTTCAAAGTACAAATATCCAAATTTCTCTTATGCTTTATGTAAGAACAAAAGAAGTCTATGTGGGAAAACATAATCAGGAGAATTCACAATACATGTTGAAAGTCCTAAGCAAATTTGGTCCTGACTTTAGTTTATACCTTGTAAACTACACCTATGAGTGCTAGTCCTAACATTGTTTAGTGTCAATCTGATCCTTTTCTAAAGATCTTCCAAATGTGTCAACTACTTTAACTTAACTTTTAAGTGGCATATTGATTGAATGGCTGATACATTAGTCTTAGGACAATTTTATAACATTTGAATAGAGTATATGAAATACCTATGCCTCTATTTTATATTAGAAAGTACATACAAAATTCAAAACATTTACTGTGAAAATTGTAAAATGCCTACTATACATCATATTTTTTTTTAACTGCAGAAACAAGAGTGTCCGGGTGGCTTAATCAGTTAAGCATCTGACTCTTGATTTTGGCTCAGGTCATGATCTCAGGTTCATGAGATCAAGCTCTATGTTGGCCTGCTAGGGATTCTCTCTTTCCCTCTCTCTCTGCCCCTCTCCTGCTTGCTTCTCTCTCTCTCTCTCTCTCTCTCTCTCTCTCTCTCTCTCTCTCTCTCTGTTTCTCTCAATAAATAAATAAATAAATAAACTTAAAAAAACTGCAAAACAATTACTGTACATTCATCTATGTACCCACAAGTAAACATTGACTGCATTCTGCACAAGGTCTCCATTCTATGCTTTATCAACATGATTTTCTTAGCAAAATGTTTAGAAACAAAACCATCAAAAGTTTATAACTTAAGAGACAATTGAGAATTTTTTCTAAAACTTTATGTTGTTTTTGGTTTATAGCATCTTTAGCTCTAAAACTGCTGTGTAACGAAGGAATAAAATCTCCACCTTAATTGCTCTTTAACATTAATTGATTTCATACCATTTTTTAAAAAATGCACAAATCAGTTAACATAGGAAACCACATGAGCATTTTTCAAATTAGCAAATCATTAACTTGCTAGTACTGTTTCTACAGACAAATAAATACTGATTAAAGGGTCTAGAAATCTGAGATTAACAGTTAAATTTACAAATCTGTCACATGCTTTCATGAATATTGCAGTGAAGGAAATATCAAGTGCAAAGAAAAATAATTAAGTTAATTCCAATTTAAACAGTAGTTTTTATGTAGCAGCCCATGTTTCACATAGGATTTAACAGCTAATGCTAAATTTCTCACAATTAATGAGGGGGTTCAGATTTAGTATCCTACAGTGAAAAAAATTAATATAAGATCAGCTAATCTAATTATGCACAGTTCTAAATAAAAGTATTACAGGCTTTTGAAGTGCTTTGAAACATATTAAAATGCTGATACCTACTTATAATAATCATTCTACAAATAATAAAATTTCATCCATTAGACTTGATACTAGAAAATAACATGGGGAAAAGGAAGTGCAGAAGAACGTCTATATTCTCTTTGAAGGGAAAGAAATCAAATGTCCTAAAGAGTACTATATCAAAGAATCAGATAAGTATATTCTTGACTTATTTCTATCAGTACTCACAAATAGAAAAATGTATATGCATGTGTAGAAAATGTTACCAAAGGATGTTTCTTATTGTACAAGAATCACTGTAAAATCCTACAGTAACACCAGGCAAATTATAACTGGTCTGCAAGTTTATCCAGAGTTTACCATGAACAACAAGAGTGTTTTCATAGTCCAGATAATGATAGTGCCAATAATGTAATCATTCACATGGAAAACAAAAGAATGAATTTACTGCTGCTTTTAAAAACAGTTACATACAATTGGAAGTCATAAGGCAAAACTCAGAGTGACTTTAGCTCCCCAACAAACATCCTCTTATTATAAAGTGACTTGGCTCCTTCCAATAGCAATATCTGTGATTGTTGCTTTAGTATAAATTAATCATGACACAAAACCCAAAATGAAAAGTCTCTTAAGAATAATTTCAAGTATAAACTGCACCAATGAACAATAGTGCACAATCCTAATTAAACACAACCGTGCAGCTGTAAAAATAGACTAAATCTGTCCAAAGCTGAGTTGAGTTTAAAGGCTGGTTTGTTAGAGTGTTTTCTTAAGGAAGGCTGGGCCCTCAGTCTTAATCAGCCAATAAATTATTTCCTGCAATTACATTAAATAGAAAATTATCTTCAAATGGGGAGTGTTAATTGAAAATCAAAATTCAGAGGGAAGTTTAGAAATTACACGCTGAATACAATTAGTGAGGAAAGGCTTCACCTCTACTTCATCAACAGTCTTCTGGTGATTCCTCCAGTGACCATTCAGGAAAGCTACCTATTTATAACATCACACAATTTGTCTTTTATTTTGCACCTCCAAATACAAATGTCTATCAAGGTTGCAAATAAAAGGTAGGCTGCCAAAATAAAGCAAAATTAAATTTGACTGTTCATCCTCAGTTCACACCATCATTAGGGGACAAGGAGAGGGGGAAGGTAGGACAATAATGATAATTGTTAACAACCAAGGAGGGCATACTCAACTTTGAAACCCTTCCCTTTAGCAAAGGAATTAACATTTGTGTTCCAAGAAGAATACTTTACCATATCATATTTTATTTAAGTGCTTGAGCTTACTGTAGCTCTCAGCATGTTGTTCGGAGAGAAAACAGTGATTTTTTGTGGTATTGTCCCCCTGCAGGCCATTTCCTTCTGATAAAATTGGTGGGCTTCTTTCATTGTTGTTCTTGTTGTAGTTTGGTAGCTTTGTTGTAGTTTTAAAAGGAAAATGTGTACAAATTCTTTTTAAAATACAGTTTATTAAACAAGTCTTAAATTTACTGATTATTAGATTCAATTTACCGATTCCTTTTTGCACAATTACTTTATTAAAGAATGCTTCAACTTCCTGATTAAATCCTCATTCATTTCTTTACTTTGGCTTTCCCTTTTAAAACACTTTACTAGACCAACTGAACTATTCTGGAAGCTGTGAAGATACTTGACTTTTGGTAATGCCTTTACCATAACCATTGCACCATGGTTACTCTCTTTTAGAAACTCATAAATCAAATACACACTTGTTTTAATGTTTTAAAGTGTCACGTGGGATGTTTACTTTTATTTTTAATGCTCACATAGTAATTTTTCATTACCAAAACTTTCACCCCCAGCATATTAGAACAGCATCTTACTTTAGCTGCTGTCATATAAAACTAATAAGCAAAAGAATCAAAATCCTTGTGAGATGGTCAATTTATATATGACTTTACTTTGTTTTATTTTTGCACTATTATAACTTAAAAATCATTCAAATGAATTGTTTTTTTAATTTGTATTAAAAAAAATCTCCCTAGTTATACCCCCTGAAAACAGGGGTTTATAATGGAAGTGCTGACACAACCCTAACTAAAGCAGCGCAAATGTTGCCGCTATAATACACAAAATCAAGTTCTATTATTCTAAACTATCCTCGCTCATGGGATTTTTCTTTACTGTGCTCCCAGCCAAACTGCTGAAGCATGAAAAATTTAAATGCAATCAAATGCGCCCAATTCTACTTTACTAGAACAAGTGTCTACAGTGGTACAATCTTAAAAGGAGATGCAACAGATTTGTTTGGTGTTTTTTTTAACTGTTTATTTATAATACAGTGCATTGGAGATAAAATAAAAGAGGAAATTACACTCACATGGTACTAGTGTATTGACTACACAGAGTACATTATAATCAGAGAGAAAAACTACATTGTCAACTTATCACATTGGTTAAACAAGATGGTTTTCTGGGGCATAGCTATTATCAAGTAAAACCTCCAAAGAGAATTACATATCTTTGGGACACATGAAACTAAATTCCCATCATGTGTTCCCCGAGTTTGAAATGTCTCTGCCCAGAAGATCAAGTGAATTCCCAGGATGCCAGGACATCGTGAAGAACTTCAGGGCTTAGGACTTTTGGGAATGAGATTGTTGGAAATAAGTCTCTAGCAATTGATAATGTTTTCTAGGAAGTCAGTAGGAGTATCTCTAGAAAGATGATAATTATTTTGCTCCAAAACCCCAGTATGAAAGCTGAATGTTTAGGCCATTACAAACTTATTCAGAGAGTACATTTACTTTGTGTTCTTTGACAAGAAATTAAGATTCTCTGGTCCAAGACTTTATAAAATGGTAAGGATGTGCATATGTATACATTAATCCCTCTGTCTCAGAAAATCAAATGTTCTAGAATTTTAAACCAGCCCAATCTGATGTTTAAAGAAACAGTTATTTGTATATGTTTAAAGGTTAGGATTATTTTAAAACAACTTTCTCATAAGGCATCACCGCTTGAAATTACTTTTTTTAACTACTGCTTGGGAAGAATCCATTTCAAAACTATCCTTTCGGATTTAGATAAGTTTCAAAAAGAGCCACTAAATTTATTGGAACAGTATTTTTAACCTGATTTTTAAAATTTATTTCTTTATTTCTAAGATAATTATCAAATGGCATTCACTTTTTAAGTGTATCACATTTATTCAAAAGAAGCTCTGTTTTTAACATAAAGCAACATTTAATAGTTGGTTTACTTAAAGAAAAAATTAAAAATTCAGGACAATATTCACATTTACTTTTGCAACTCAGCCCCAGGCTACCAAGGTAGACTTATTTCAGTCAAATAATTCACTGTTAATTTAATGCTGCAATTGATCTGATACTGAGAAATAAACAACTAATTTTCCAAAAATATAACACAGTGCCTCTCATTTTAAGAAGCATGAGTAACAGATATGCTCAGCTGCCAAAATGCACAATACTCAGGAACCCCTACAGAGGATGCCAGTCCACCCAGCCTAGGGCAAAAAAATTTTTAAACTTTTTTCCTGTACCTCTAATTCCCCGGGTTAAGGATTGAGGGGTGGGGAAGGATCCCAATTCCAGACATTAAAATGAAGACATCCCTTTCAAAGCTTTCCTGCTTCATTTGAGTAAAGCCTGAGGGTGGTTGTTGATTCTTTGTATTGTTTTATCCAGCACTACCTCCACTCCCCAACTCCACCCCCAAACTGCCCCAGGCTTCTGCCAGGTTTTTTTGTCTCTCTTTCATCTGGGGCTTTTGGAAATGAGTTAATAAGTAACTGAGAAAACTCAGAGAAAAAGAAGGTAACTGCCTCCAGAGCTGTGTTGGAGGGTTGTAAACCTATCTTTTAATGTTTGCAGTGGCTCTTTCAGAACATAACATGGTAACATATACAGGCAATATCTGTTAGAAGCAAACTCACTTATTTGTGTTATCTGTCAGATCAACAGAGAGGAGGCAAAAGAAATATGCTTGAGGCCCTTGAAGTATGTCTAAGAAGGGACCTCAATTAATGGATTCTGACTTAGCTAAGCCTTCTAATTTTTCACACCAAAGCACAAAATTGTCTCCAAAGGCCTTCTGAGGTTCTTACAAAACAAGGACTACCTGGAACAGATTCTTCTCAAGTCATCAAAGTTTGTGTTTCTAGAGTTTATATTTAGCTGACAATATTGCTGTCACTTTATATAGCTTAAGACTGTTCTTTGGACTAGAGCTCATATGTCTTGGAATGCTTTGACTCATGAATTGTTTCTCCTGATAATGTTACATCACGTAACCACCTCTGTCTAATTGGTTAGTATCTGCTGGAAGAGGCAGGCAACCAGCCTAAAGACGAGCCTGCTTGCCTGACTGCCTATGGAAAACCAGTAATCATTACATGTGTCTCTGAGTATCAAGTTTCTTCAAGAGATCAAAACAACTTGACTTCATGTAACCTCTATCTGTACTTTTGTTGATAGTAATATTGAATTTTTCTCACAGTTTATGTACCAGAAACTTGTTGGGATCTTTGCTTTGGAAAGCCAGGCCCAGAATTTATAAATACAATCAGTCACTTAACAATACGAACAAAACCAAACAATGGCTACTATAAATACACACTAAGTTAGAGGATTTTAATCAAGCACAATGACTTTATAGCTCAACTGAAAGACCTCTATGTGGCTTGAATGAAAGCTGTCTAAAATAATAGCAGAACGAGTTTATTTATATATGCTTACTTTGAATCTCCTCTTCACATGAAATGAGAACCACAGTTTTTAAAATGAATACCAAACATGTCTTTGTCAGCTTGAAACCAATCCTCTAGTCTGGAAGCCCAATTACAAGTGGATAATATCTTATCCACTTATTAACAAAAATCATAAACCAGAACAATAACTTCTCAGAGAGAAAGGGTAGGAGGCTGTCCCTGTATACTTTTCCATCCTTACTTCTATTTTCACTTTTTTAATATTGCCAGAAAAAAGAGAAAAATGAAAATTGATGCTATATAGATCGTTTCAAAAAATGAAGGCTCACACATGATGACAGTGAACAAAATTACATAAAGAAGTTCATCTTTGAGGTTCTCCTTCAGCTAAATAAAGCAGCAATCCAGCAATTCGTCTCTTTCATGTAAATGAAATAAGGCATAAATTTCAGGTTCCTATCAAATAAGAGGAGGAGGAGGAATGGGGAGGGGAGAAGGAGGGAAAGGTGGAGAGGGGTGAGGGAAGGGAAGGGAAGGGAAGGGGAGGGAAGGGAAGGAAAGGGAAGAGAAACAACCGTGGCTTTGCAGTTCATTTTCAGTTTGTCTACTTAATGAAAACCTCATTGTACAACCCTGAAAACCATTTCCAGCAGGCAAAGTATTTCTGATTCAGCGGAGGTTACACAAGCATCAAAGCAGTTAAATATAGGTGCCAAGCTGCATTGCCAGGAGCTCTTAGTACTGTGAGTTAGTGTTACCTGACAGCTTAGTGAATATAAAATTACTTGTTTCTCCAATTGAAGACAATCAAATTGTCACCTTCCATTGTAATAATGCACAACTAGTGATCAGCAAAGTGCAAACATAATTACCATGAAGAAAACAAAAAATCAAATCTAAATCTCTCTACAGAGTAAACACATCTATCTGGCTTCCCCCAAAAAGGAGTGCATTTTAATACTGACAGCTATGATGCAATCTTTGTTATTTAACAATAAGATTTATTAGTCTCACATTAAATTAAAATAAAAAACAACACGAAAGACCAGTTCACAAAAAGCGAATACAAATACCAATGAGAGCACTACAACTTTCCAGACAGAATACAAGGCCTACAAATTATATTGCTGCCATTTGGGCCAATAATGTTAAGTGTATGTCAGCAGTACGTCCATTATAAAAACCATGCTTTAAGAGATTTCTTTCCAGACTAGAAACCTTTCTGAAGGTTGAAAAAGACAGGTAGGATTGAACCTCAAAAGCTTTTGTCTTCATTTCTCCTTAAAAAAAAAAAAGTTATGCTTCATTTTTGTCTTCTGAAGCGGCGTGTCTTTTCAAGGTTGAAAATTCACCTAACAAAACTGATTTAGTAATCTCTATCCAAGTTTAGAAAAATAACCAAGCATAAGGTACAGGTTCACAATTATTACTGAAATGCTCAGCATCTGAAATTCTTGTCCAAATTTGGTGGCCAGATTGGTCCATTATGAAAGTAATTTCAGTATAACCCACAACTGGGTTAGTATTAAAGCACTGAAAATTTGACCTGTTTCTCCCATATCCTGAAGATTCCTAAGATATAAATACAGATGTTGCTGCAAACGAACTGCTGTTTAAAAGCCCTTTTGGGGAGGCACCTGGGTGGCTCAGTTGGTTGAGCATCTGACTTTGGCTCAGGTCATGATCTTGCAGTTTGTGGGTTCGAGCCCCACACTGGGCTCTGTGCTGAGGGCTTGGAGCCTGTTTTGGGTTCTGTGTTTCCCTCTCTCTCTGCCCCTCCCCTTCTCATGCTCTGTCTCTCTCTCTCTCTTTCTGTCTCTCTTTCAAAAATAAGTAAACATTAAAAAAAAATTTTTAAACGCTCTTTTTGTAAAGTGATTTTATATCTAACTCAAAAGTTAAAACATTCAGATTTACATCATTCCTTCCACTATGGAAAAAACTATCCCATTCTGAAAACACTCCACACATAGGGGCTTTCTTCTTTCATCGATAATGCCCTCCTTTTTTTTTTTTTAAATGTTTATTTACCCTTGAGACAGAGAGAGAGAGAGAGAGAGAGAGAGAGCAGGGAGGGGGAGAGAGAGAGGGAGACACAGAATCAGTAGCAGGCTCCTGGCTCTGAGCTGTCAGCACAGAGCCCAAAGCAGGGCTTGAACCCATGAATCATGAAATCATGTCCTGAGCCGAAGTCAGATGTTTAACCAACTGAGCCACCGAGGCACCCCATAATGTCCTCCTTTTTTATCAGAGATATGTAACACGTCCACCAGCCATTGCCTCATATTCCATTTTTACTTGATACTTGTGTTCTAAATATCATTTTTAATCCTCCAACACATATACAAAAATGGGTCAGTTGAGGGAGAGGGAGAAGCACCGCACTAGAGTGCAAGTGGCATGAATCAGAATCCATCACAACATTAGATTCCCTGAGCTTGAATCTTCACATATGAACTTAGACATTTCATCCTTTATAAATCTGAAATGACCAGCCCATCTTACACTGCGTTCTTATTCCACCACTACCCCTTTTTAGAATGGAAGCATGGTTTGGGGCGCCTGGGTGTCTCAGTCAGTTGAGCGTCTGACTTTGGCTCAGGTCATGATCTCACAGCTCGTGAGTTCGAGCCCTGTGTCAGGCTCTGTGCTGACAGCTCAGAGCCTGGAGCCTGCTTCGAATTCTGTGTCTCTGTCTCTATCTCTGTCCCTCCTGTGCTCTCTCTCTCCCAAAAATAAATAAAACATTAAAAAAATTTTTAATAAATAAATAAATAAATAAACATTAAAAAAATTTAGAATGGAAGCATGGGAAAAAAGGTGAGATAAAGGCACTGGATTGACTGTGTAGCTAAATCAGAAGCAGAATGAGGATAGGAGAAAAAAAGGAAAGCGAAAGTCCAATCTCTAGTTGCAAGTTTTATTGTGATTTCAGATAAATTTCACATCATTAAAAGAAGTCTGAGTTTGAGAAATAAGACTGTTTTGGAAAAGATGTTTTTCCTTGACCTTGCCAACTTTCAAGTCACATAATAAAGCTTCCCCTGCCCCACTCTGGCCCAAGAAACCCTACTTATAAGCTTAACAAAATAAAAACCTCCAGGCACAGAGGGGATGCCATCAGTGTTTTTTGAACTTCAGTGATGAGAACTTAATACATTCCTAAAATATGCTCCTGCAGAATGTTCCTTGCAATATAGTAATAATAAAAAAAGGATCAACAAGAGGAAGAAAAAAAAAAAAAAAAAAAACCTGTTGTCATAGAATGTCTTCTAGTCCCAAGGAGATAAATGCTTGCAAAGATATTATCATAAGCTTATAGAAAGAAAATAGAAAATATTAAAGGAAGAAAAATAAAAAATATTAAAAGATTTTGTTTTATTTTTAAAAAAAAGCCTATTCTGTATATTCCATGAGACTAGGGATCATGTCTGTCTTGTTCTTTACTGGATTGTCAATGCCCCACACAGTGCACACACATTGTAGACAATCAGCATTGTCTACATATCATCTAAAATTGGAAAGAAAGAGAAAGGGAAAATCAGAGAGGGAGAGATGAGCAAACAGCTTATTTTTCAAACTTAAGGTGAATACATAATCACAGAAAATACCACTCATATGTTAATGCTGCCAACTTAAACATTATTCTTTCTCTATGCTCTTTTTGTCAAACATCCCATTCCCTAATATTTCAATCATATAATTTTTATATTTATATACCCAACACTGAGCTCTCTCTCATCATCCTGAAATACAACAGTCCTCAAATGACTGCTAGACATTTATACCAAGATGTACTCTGCTATGTCATATTCAACAAACTTAAAATTAGTTTCATCATTATTTTCCTCAACACTCTCCCTCATTCACTCACACCCAGAAAAGCATCATTCTCGGAATCATCCAATTCAAAACATGACACTGCATCTGTCTCCTCTTTTATTCTTGTTCCTCAGTGCCAGCCTGTCATTAAACGCCACCAAGTATTCTTTAATAAAGTTTCTTCTGCTCACACCTTCTTACCATGCTCATGATCACCTGAGTATTGGGCTTTATTACACCTCATACCTAGACTCTTGCAGCAGGCTCTAAACTGGTTTCCCTAATTTCATCCCCCTGCCTCTCTAAATCAATCTTACTGCCACTCCCTTTATCAAGCCACTCTTTCGATCAAGAAACATCAATGGCTTTCCCCTGATGACAGAAGAAAAAAGTCTAACCTCTTGACTCTGGCATTCAAGGCCCTCCATCCAGATCCAACCAATTTTTCTAAATTATCTTCTACTATTCTACACTGTGACCTTCTATTCTGACTATACTGATACACTTAGACTTCACTTATTGCTGCCTCCTTATCTTTGCTCTGCCTGCCTCCCCCTACTTCCCTCACCCACCTTTCTTATTACTAGAAAACCACAGGAGACTATTCCCAGGAACTAAGATCCACACTTCTAATCACTTCTAATAAGTGCTCTGAAAATTCATTTTTTATGTCACTCATTCAACACTTAATGCATACTATCTTACATAATGTTTTTAAAGAGTGTAATATCATTGTATTTCTTAAGACTAATCCCAACCAGATTACAAATTTTTCAAGGGCAAGGACAAAATCCTAGCTTCTCTGCATTCCCACAAGTACCTAGTATAATATTTCACATAAAGAAAACATTCAATAAATATTATTTTCCCAATTACTTAAGTATTATTAAATGAATTGGCAGAAATAAATTTAGAGGATTATACTTAACCAGAGGATTTAAAGCAAAGCCTCTAGGTTTCTGTACCTAACTTGATTTTACAGAGCTATCGCCTCTTCCCCCATCTTTGGCCAAAAAAATTCATTTCATACCTTAAAAGTACTACATATTCTATGCCAACCCCCCCCCCACCAAATCATCAATCTATGTTGATAGAAACATTAGGAAGATGGATAGATGGACGGACGGATGGATGGATGGATGGATGGATGATGTTAGAGAGATGGCTGAAAAGATACATGAATAGTATTTACTATATGCTTGAAAGTATTAGTCACTGTACTGAGAGCATTGCTACATGTATTACTTCATTTAGTTCTCAGAACAGTTCTAGCATTTAGATAATGTCACTGATCCTGTTTTACAGATAAGGAAACAAAATCAACAACAAAAAAAATTTTTTTAATTAAAATGTGCCTAGGGGTGCCTGGGTGGCTCAGTCAGTTAAGCATCTGACTCCTGGTTTAGGCTCAGGTCATGATATCATGGTTCCTGAGTTTGAGCCCCACATTGGGCTCTGTGCTAACAGTGCAGGGCCTGCTTGTGATTCTCTCTCTTTCTCTCTCTCTCTCTCTCTCTCTGTCTCTTTCTGCCCCTCCCTCACTCACGCTGTCTCTGTCTCTCTCAAAATAAATAAATAAACTTTTTCTAAAAAATTAAAATTTGCCTAAAGTCACACCTCGTAAATACAAAAGGCAAAATTTGAACTCAAGTGATCTAACTCCAGGACGGATGCTGTTAGAATTAAAGGTAACTGACAGTAAATCTAAATGAAATAATTAACTATTTTCAATTATCTGAATTTTTCTTCACTAACACATACTTCCCATAGAATTTTATCTTTAACATTCCAGAATATTCCAGTTAGATATTCCAGATACTCATTTTATCCAAGCTTAGTCAAAGGACTTGCTATCTTTTTCCTTCCCTTCTACCTCTAGGGTTGAAGGTGTCTAATTACTGGTTAACAACTATTAAGAAGAAAAGAAAAGAAAAAGAAAGAGAAAAAAGGAGAGCAGCCAACCCTCTAACCAAGCCATTTGACTCTCATTCTGAACAGTTTGACAACAAAGTTGGTTGTGGAAGTAGTTAAAGACATTGGCACACAAAGCTGAGAGGTTCACTGTAGTTTTATATGATAAATTTCCTAACAAATATTTGTTTGTTGTTACTATCCATCTTTTCCCTAGCTTGCTTTTCTTGGTTAGTCTAGATGGTCAACATTTAATTATATTCTTATACAGACAATTGTGAGATAAAATAAAGGTGTCACTGCCCATTCATTTCAAGATCCAGAGAAATGTGAGATCCAATTTCAACCTTCCAGTTCTTACCAGAAAGGCCACACCAGAAGCATCAGATACAACTGCAGCTGTCTCATCACAAAAGGTGTTGAGGACAGCCTTGAGAAAAAAATGAAATGAGGTACTTGAGCAGTATATATTTAACACACGGCCCACCTAGAGCTCATTTCAGGGAATACCAAGTAACTTAGATATCCTCTTAAAATCTGACTACCATATAACATTATATATACCCTGACTTCTGGGGGAAAGA